>NC_133377.1:42468135-42508341 GCF_049309525.1 Garra rufa
ATAGATAGATAGATAGATAGATAGATAGATAGATAGATAGATAGATAGATAGATAGATAGATAGATAGACAGATAGACAGATAGATAGATAGATAGATAGATAGATAGATAGATAGATAGATAGATAGATAGATGAGTACAATGATAAAAAGTGACAAAGGAACAGAACATTTTTCTCAGCAGTAGATAGACACATACAGACAGGCAGACAGTAGATGAGTTTGATAATGTTGATCTAGTCTTCTATTTCACCTGTTTACCAACACACTCTATGTTCTGGTCTAATTCTGCCAGATAAAGTGTCTCAGGTCCTCGTCAGCTAGCATTCCAGAGCTGAGCATGACTAATTTTGGAGATTTTGTAATTAGAACGATTACAGAGGCGTTTCTGTCGTTCTTGCCGAGCGTTTTGTTTTTTCTGTTGTCGCATTGTGTGAAGTCTTACTCACTCTGTTTAATTGGCTCTCGCAAAAAAAGTCTGCGTTTGATCAAATTATCCTTGTTCGCACTGAGGCTTGTTAGAAATCCCTTAAAGAAAATCGCCTCCAACTCCACAAGCTGTTGAGCTGAGGTGTGAGAGCCTCGCTTATATTAAAACGGAGCTGACTGCTGGTGCTTAACCGAGGATGTTAAGTGGATGGATAACCTGATTGCACTGCATGAGATAATACTCTCTGTTTAACTGGCTCCATGTGTGTTTTCCCTTTAAAATCAGTAGGATACTACTCGATAATAATAATACCCGAAAATTAACCCCAGACTTCATTGGTTTACAGAAAGATCAGGATCAAGGATCAAGGAAGATCTGACAAAATCTACTTGAAGAAATCCTGTTAAGGAATTAAATTTGATCAGGGTTTAAATATTACTACAAAGGTATTTTTAATGAATGCATGGAGGAATGTACTCATTAGGGATCATTAAGTACTCATATTCAAACTCGCTTCCATATCTCACAGTTTTAGAAGTTATGTCCCCTCCAACTCTTCCTTGGGATTCAGCCTGGATGATATGTGTGATCTGCAGGCGCCATCTGGTGGTGCTTCATCAGAGTTTCCTGAACAGTTTTCTGAAGAAAGAAAAGACCCCCCAAAAATGTTAATGGAAATATTCCAGCTCCCACACTTACAATCTCAGAGTAGAATGAATAGCATTTGGACATCATAACAGATATGTGACTATGGACCTGGAGCAATAGCCAAAAATACATAGTATAGGACAAAATTATCAATTTTTCTTTTATGCCAAAAATCATTAGGATATTACATAAAGATCATGTCCCACTAAGACATTTCATGCCGTGAATATATCAAAACTTCATTTTTGATTAGTAATATGCATTGCTAAGAACTTCATTTGGACAATTTTAAAGGAACACTCCACTTTTTTTGGAAATAGGCTCATTCTCCAACTCCCCCCGAGTTAATAAGTTGAGTTTTACCGTTTTGAAATCCATTCAGCCGTTCTCCTGTTCTGGCGATATCACTTTTAGCATAGCTTAGCATAGATCATTGAATCCTATTAGACCAATAGCATCACGTTCAAAAATGACCAACGAGTTTCGATATTTGTCCTATTTAAAACTTGACTCTTATGTAGTTATATCGTGTACTGAGACCGGTGGAAATGCAAAGCTGCGAGTTTCTAGGCTGATAAGATTAGGAACTACACTCCCATTCCGGCGTAATAGTCAAGGAAGTTTGCTGCCGTAAAAAGGCTGAAGCAGGAACAGTAATACCACGCAGCACATGTGCAAATGCTAAACTAGCTGGGAACTCATTTCTGATAATACTCCGCCTGCTTCGGCCATATTACGGCAGCAAACTTCCTTGACTATTACGCCGGAATGGAAGTGTAGTTCCTAATCTTATCAGCCTAGAAACTCGCAGCTTTGCATTTCCACCGGTCTTAGTACACGATATAACTACAGAAGAGTCAAGTTTTAAATACAACAAATATGGAAACTCGTTGGTCATTTTTGAACGCGATGCTATTGGTCTAATAGGATTCAATGATCTATGCTAAGCTATGCTAAAAGTGATATCGCCAGAACAGGAGAACGGCTGAATGGATTTCAAAACGGTAAAAATCAACTTATTAACTCGGGGGGAGTTGGAGAATGAGCCTATTTCCAAAAAAAGTGGAGTGTTCCTTTAAAGGCATATTCTCAGTATTTTGATTATTATTATTTATTTTTTTTGCACCCTCAGATTACAGATTTTCAAATAGTTGTATCTCAAACAAATATTGTTCTATCATAACAAACCATACATCAATGGAAAGCTTATTTATTAATTGACCCTTATGACTGGTCCAGTGTCACATATATATGTAGATCTTCTAAAAATCTTCTAAACTTCTAATTCTGATCAGATTATGATCAATAAAGTATAGCCAGTGTACCTGAAAGCCATAATTTACCAGAAAGAAGTCACCATTTAGAATATTACTTGAGTGAAAGTATGTGAAATTTATTGTACTTATTTATAATCTTAAATGTACTTATTGAAAGTAAAAGTACAAGTGAATGCAATTTTCTTTTTCGCAATTGCAAGTTTGTATCCATTTCTGAGAAAAAGTCAGAATTGTGAGATACAAACTCGCATTAAATTGTAAGGAAAATTATTTCTCACAAGTTTATATCACCTATAATTTGGAGGAAAAAAAGTCAGAATTGAGTTTGTATCATGCAATTCTGCGGGAAAAAATGCCAGAATTTCCTGAAAAAAAAGTCAGAATTGCGAGATACAAACTTGCATTTGTGAGAAAAAAGTCAGAATTGTGAGTTTTATCTCACAATTCTGGCTTTCTTCTAAGATAAAAACTCTGAATTATGAGTTTATGAACTGTGTTTGCTCACAAAAACCTTGGAAATAAAGAGGTGAAAGACAGAAAACTAAATTTCAATGCAAATGAAAGTTTTTAAGGAAAGGCAATATTTTTGTGAGCAAACACTTTCAGATAGAATGCAATACTTTTGTGAGATCTTTTTTTTTTCATACAGTTTTGCAAAATTAAAAAAAAAAAAAAAAACTTTTTTCTGACCGTTACAAGTTTACATCTTCTGACTGAGATCCTGCCTTCTGCCTATTTTGTAGTAAGTAACAAATATGCTTCAGGGAAATGTATCAGAGGAAAAGTATCCATTTTACAGCTTTTTACAGACGCTAGGACACATTTCTCAATACTTAGGTCACTTTTGCAAAACTCTTCACACAATTCTCCAAACCGACTTTTAGCTTGGCAAAGCAGTTCATTTCACATTCAAAATCAATGTCTCAAATAAACCCATTCTTCCAGAACACTAGCAAAGGTTGACAGCCGACAAACACACTTTGTCACCCACAAAACAATGAGCTAAAAAACACTAACAACATGTAGCATTACACAGTGTTTTCTTGTGTAAAACAAGGACACATCTCTGTTTATAATTGCAATATATGTTACTGGAATGAATCAGACAGGATGCAGAATTCGTCAATATTTTATGTTGTTTATTTATTTTTATTTTTTTGCACTAAGTAATTCCAAAATACAAGAATTTGTATACACACCATCCACTGATACAGATACAATAGTAATGCTAATCTACTGCATTTTTAGATTTGAAATATGTGTCAATAAAATATTGCTGTTGAATTTTGCTGTCTTATTCAGTTTTGCATTATGTTATTGTTTTGAACATAAGTTTTAACAGTTTTGAAAACAGTATGTAAGCATGTGCAAAATGTCCTGTACGTACAAAGATTTTTGGCAGTTGTTGTGTCTGAGTGAGAAAAGAATTCATGAAATTTGAGAGATGTAGTCATTGAATGCATTTTGTGCCAAAACAATGATAATTGATCCTCAGTTTAGCCCACATAGACTTCTGTTCTGCTCACTGTGTGAGGAGTTTTGCAAAAGTGACCTAAGTATTGAGAAATGTGTCCTAGCGTCTGTAAAAAACTGTAATAAATGTAGTGGAGAAAAAGTAAAAGTAGGCTGAAAAATAAAAACTCAAGTAAAGATACTCCCAAAAAATACTTAAGTAGGTTACTGTAACAACCCTGCAGAAAAACTAGGCTGGTTGGCAGGTCGTAGCTGGTTTAAGCTGGAAGTAGCTGGTTTTAGCTGGTTTCTCAGCCTGACCAAGCTGGAAAAGTGGCTGGTTTAAAGTCTAGGCTGTTTTTAGCTGTTTTTTGTTTTTCCACCAGGGAAAGTATTAGGCTACTTTGTTACATTACACAACTGATGGTGTTTTTTTTTTTAAATAAATAAATTATTAATTTACATTATTTCCTTTCATTTTATTTACTTGTATTAGGGGTTTTATTTGATTAGAAACACATCTGTAAAAACATACACAGCATATTTAATAAACTTTAAGGACACGTTTGTCACCATATTTTTATAATGACCCAAATATATGAGTTGGAATGGAAAATAATCTGAGTAAAACCATAATGGAGAGCTACCGTCCTGCATTTCCAAAGCCTGCTCCAACACACCTGTAATTATCAGGTAACCCTGAACACCTTTATTAGATGCTTCAGGTGTGTTTGATTGGAGTTAGAGCTGAAATCTGCAGGAATGTAGTTCTCCACGTGCAGTTTTGAAGACCTGCTTTAGATAGTAGGCTAAGTAATAGGAGTTATGAGTTTAGTTAGCCTTTATTTATTACATAAACATTTGACGCAGCGGATGAAGATGCACGGAAATCGAGATCACGCGCTGCGGGCGGGAAGAACAGAATCGGCGGGAATAGAGGCGGTACCGAATCGCCGAAATATGTGACATCTAACAGGATCTGAGGTTTTCACAACCTGATATTCTGAGGAAACTTTATTTCGTAAGGAAACCCTTTATTTTACTCCTAAATAAATCGGTGATGTTTCTGTGAGGAAACGAAGATTTAATTTGACGAACTGATCTCAAGCAGGATAATGATGACGATGATGATAATGATAATAATAATAATAATAATACTAGGCCTATACATAATCGAAGTAGTCAGAAATAATAACCAAATTATTTATTTATTTATTTCATTTAATAGCTGTATGATTCTCAGCAGCGTGACTGTTGTTATTTGGCTAATATTCCACATTTTTATCTTTAAAAAAAAAAAGTTAGGCTATTTATAAATTTAATATGTGCTTTTCCATTATAGATTTGCGCAAAACTTTGGCGATATTTTATAAATGTCGATTAAAAAGTATGGGCTATGGCGAAATGACGGCGTTTCCGTTAACCGATGTTATGCGACTAAATCCTATTTTTTATTTTTTTTGGAAAGATTTGGAATTCTATATTAACAGAAAAAATGAAAGATTGAATTGCAAAGAACAACATATCATACATGTGTTTATTTTATTAGGAAAATTCCATATAAATAAGAAAAAGTGGACTCAGTGTAGGCTAAACCAAATTTTTCTCAATTTATTAACGACTTTAAATTGTATGTAAATGTCTTGGAACAAACAAAAACAAAAAAAGCACTGAAAACATGTAGGCTAATGCTCTAAAAACATTGAAATTTATGTAATTTAATTTCTTTTTTTCTATTTTGTTTCTTTTTCTCTTGCAGCTAATGTTGATTTAATATGAATATGTAATACCTCTTGTTCTTGTGGCATTGAATTAATAATACTAATAAAAAAGACTAAATCCTATTTTTTTCCTCTGGCGATAAGTCATGGTAACGCATTTTTGTGGGATTTTGGCTATATTTAATCGAATGTGACATGCAAATTGCTGTTTTGCGAAATATTCCATTTTTGAATGGCCTGAAAACCCACCTCATGCGAGCGTAAAAACGTTTTTGCAATATATATATGGGAGTTTTTACGCAATTGACGCGTTTCAATTCGCAATTTCATTTTGCTTAATTTAAGAGCTAATGGATATGCACCTAATGGCGTTTTACCTGTGACCGTTGCGACTGTACGGATGTGACATCATCACACACCTGATTAGCAGGCTGCTGAGCGTTTGTGAGCGTGAAAACCGCCAAAACAAAGTGGAAATCTAAAAACACCGCATGGTGAACTAAAATAATAGCACTATTTGAAATGCAGGTGCACTGCTTTAAAGGTGTTTTCGTTTTCAAGTCTGATTGACATTCATAAAATAACAAAATATCAAAGCAAGAGTCATTTAGTCAGTCAGAAGTAAGTATAAGGTTTGAGCTCAGAATGATCACATGGATGTTATAGCTGCCTCAGGTAATCTGCTGTTTTTTTATGGCACCTTCATTTATATACAGTACCTGTCTTTAAAGCTGTTTGATGCTGTTTCTTATCTCTCAGCTTTTCTATTATCTCTTGCGTGCTTCTCATACTTGTAATGTTTTCTTCATTCTCGCAGATGGTGTTGGATGATCACAGTTCAGTTCACCCTAGGTCTGGCCTGATGCACAACAAGGCAAAGGGTAAGTGAGTTTAATTGCTTTGCAGTGTGTTTTCTGGCTGTGTTGGGTTGTTTTAAAGACCTGTGTGGTTTATATAGTGTGTATATGCAAAGTCCCTTTAGTTTAAGGCAAGTCATGTCACTTGGCGGCCATCTTTGAAACGCTACTCGGGCAGGCAAGTGCAGCTCCTATCTCTTTGAATGGGGAAACATCAAATTCTCCAAAACTGTTCACCAAGCTTACGATTAAATTTCATATTTTAAAACTCCAAAGAAATCCAACAAGAACTGCCTCATAAATATGGTTCCTTGTGCTCCAATAGCGTTAAAAAACGCTTATTTTTCCAGCTAAATGAGCCAGTGCGCATGCGCAGTACTGAGCACTCGTCTTATGCAGATGATACATGGGGCAACTTTTTGAGCAATTTTATCGGGCAACTTTTTTTTTGCAATATTGTTTGGGCACTTTCCCATTGAAAATGGGTAACGGATTTCTATCTGGATAATTTAGATCAATCGTGGGCCCTGTATCTCACCTGGTTGCCCATTGACGGCAACATTTGCCAAAGTTGCCCGGCAACATTGCTCAAAAAGTTGCCCAGTGTATCATCAGCCTTAGAGTGCTGACTGTTTCTATAGCAACCAGGACTTCTAACAGCAGCTGCAGTGACGCGCTGACTTTACTAATCAACGATTGGCTCTTTCACTAAGAAGGCGGGGCATTGCGGCCATGATGAACGTTGTATTTTTCCCCATTCCAAACTATAGGAGTGACATGTCTTGGGTATTCTATAGTCTTTGGTATATGACGGTTTCATGGCAGAGTGAAGTGTTTTCTACAGTGTGTTTGTTGGGTTTGTCTTTAATTTTGGTGTGAGGATGTAGAACTGAGACATGGAGTCTGTACTGTTTTGGCTGTCGTGAGTTGAAAATTGAGATTAGCCAGAAATATCAACAAATCTTCAGCTCATGTACACTTTTCGTTGTCTGAAGTGTTTGATATTGTGGAAGGTCATGGGCCTGGTGGCACAAACACCTTAAGCTAGGAAATGAAGGTGTGACGCTTCACTTGCCTTGCAATTTGATTTAATTATGATTCAATGGATAATGTTTTAAAATGATACTTAATGGATAATGATATGTTGTTCTCCGATTCTTTAAAGATGCACATGCTCACTTAAGATGCAATTGTGGATTGCATGCTCTCTAGAGAGGCATTGTTTTGTACTTCATGCATTCCTTTTAAAGGAATGTTGTGTTTTGTTTAATATTAAGCATTCCCCACTCTTTATTTTCACATTCATTCATGAAATGTGCTTAAATATGTGCTTTCTAGAAGTTGGGTGCATTTTTCTCTTACTCTGCCATGTCTTCAGATCTACAAACATCAGCTGTGTTAAACTTCTCAAGGAACATCATTTTTTAAAATTGTTTAAAGTAGGGATGCACGATATGAAAATTTTTTTTACCGATAGCCAATAATTAAGTCCTTCTTGTGGCCGATGCCGATACCCAATACGTTCATGTGTTTATATGATAGTTTTGTGCACCCAGGAGAATACAAAATCTAAGATAAACTAATGAAATGTATTGTATATATCTGAGTCTAATAATCATAGCAAACATCAGTCCTGACTCTTCAAAAATGTTTTATTTTTTGTGTAAGGCACCACAATTCTAAATAAATAAAATGCTTTGACATTTGTCAACCTGGAAAAAATAAAGTGCATCATGGACTAACGTACGTCAGATGTCCAAATGTCCGTTAAAGCTTCTTATTGATCATATTATGAATGTGTGCAGCAACCAAATCGTACAAGGCAGGGAATAAAACATCAGAATCGAGATAAAAACATCTCAACTTTTCAGAATGCCGCAAACCCAACGCAGGTCATATGACATTAACCAACCAACAGCTTCACCCTTTCCCTTAATAACATTGAAAGCACAGCCAAGTACAGCTTATCATAGCTGTACAGGAATAAACATTTTTAAATAAATTTAAAAACAGAGCTACTGCAAGCGAATTTTAATGCTGAAAATCCATTTATCCTTTGCTGAAACATCCGCGTCTTTATGGAGAGCGCAGGTCATGTTTGCCTAACAACGGCAGACGCCACAGCAGAGCAGGCTACAGAGCGGTTTGTGCAACAAAAATATAAACGGTCCAAATTTTTCACAAACTACACACAAACTGAGAGAGAAATATACCGAGTGGCGAGTACAACAGAAAAAAATGTGCAAATCTTTACAAACTGAGTAAGAATTAGTTACATAACATAACCAAGTAGGTGGATCTGCTGGCTGTAGACGCAGACATCGCCTAGTGACGCAAAAACCTAAATTCCAGTTCTTTATCCAATATTTACTGCTGTTTCATCTTAGTATTTGGTCTGTGTAATGTCAAAGGGCTCTGTATTGAGTATTTCGGTGCTTTTTCAAAAAATGCCGTCATGCAAATGTCTTATTTTGTGTTTGTTTTCATGCACGCAAGACTTTACTTTCACTTTGCGTTTGTTCAGATTTCCAAAGAAACGAGCTGATCGGTGAGTTCAGAAGACCAAAACCTATGTTTATCGGTTGAAAAGACTAAGCATCAACAATCATTCGTGATTGGCTCAGAGGACCGAAATGCATTGGTTTCATCTGACGAATCGGTGCTGAGGAAATCTGATGACGTAATCACGCTCACTATGGATGCAATCTTACTGAAAAGAGTAGACTCTGTGCATTACGAAATTGGATTAGCTGTTCAAAGGTTCTTAAACATTTTAGAATTTCACCTGTCTCGGTTAATGATTCATTGTTGAATTGTTCAATTCAGAATCTTGAAAATGTTTATATTTCACAGCTCTACCAAGAAATTAAAATTTCACTAAGAGTTTCCCCAACTTGCAAGCGGTTTGCAACGGGCTGGCTATGAGCTCCTGAACTCAATCTCTAATTGACCCTTTATAGACTGCTGCTGAGTGTTAAATATTGAAGTAATTTGTTGTATAGTCCATGTTTGCACTCGCATATGTACTTGCTCACCAAATAGATACTCTGCAGTGAATGGGTGCCGTCAGAATGAGTCCAAACAGCTGATAAAAACATCACAATAATCCACACCACTCCAGTCCATCAGTTAACCAAAAGTTTTGTGTTTGTATAAAATCAATCCATGATCCATAATAACACTACATCCAGTGAAAAAAGTCAATTTCTCTTTCTTACATCAAAATCCAGCCACATATGTGACCCTGGGCCACAAAACCAGTCATAAAGGTCAGTTTTCTGAAATTGCGATTTTTCTTTTTTTGTGTGTGTGTGTGTGTAAGAATAGGACAATGTGTGTCCGAGATGCAACTATTTGAAAATGTGGAATTTGAGGGTGCAAAAAATCTAAATATTTTAGGGTTGTCACTATCGATTATTTTTTTGGTAATCGAGTAATGTCAATTGTTGCTAATGATTAATCGAGTAATCGGATAATTATAATTATTTTTTTTGTAATAAAATAGTTAACGATAGCCTTTAAAATGACTTGAGGCAATAATAATTAGTTCAAATAAAGTATCAATCACAAGTAAATGTATTATAAACAGTAAAGCTAATGTACATTATGCATTATAACAAATGCCTGCAGAGGGCGCCAATGACCTGACGATTGTTTTATTAAACTTTATTATTTGTTTAATTCTTGTTTAATATTCAATTCAAATGTCCACTTAATATTTAATATTTGGCCATTTCTTTGCGTCAGAAATGCTGCAGGCACTGTAATTTGTTCAATATGTGGACATCGAAACGTGTAAACTCAGGACGAGGGTTTAAACGTTTATTTTGAAATCGTGATGAACAGTTAGCATATAGAGATGTAATGGTGCATCCTTACAAATCTGAAGAAATCGCACAAATTGGGTTCTCAGATAAACGTTATTATAAACCAAAACTCACAGTTACACACTCACAATTATTAAAGTGCATATTTTAAACCTGCCTCGCACACATACACAAAATATGCGCTTTAATTACATGCGTGTAGGTTATTAACGTGCGTCTCAGATGTTGCTAAACAATAACTTATTTACATGCGTGTAGTATCTCAAACTCTCAAACTCGAGACGACTCGACATGGGAAAAATGCAATCAAGGTTTTTTTTTTTTTTTGAATAGTCTAATACTCAAATCGAATAGAAATAGAAATCGTTACAGAACTAAAACATTTAGAAAATTGCTTAAAGTTGTATAAATGAAGTTCTTAGCAATGCATATTAATAATCAAATTCAGTTTTGGTATATTTACAGTAGGATATTTACAAAATATCTTAATGGAACAGGATCTTTTCTTATCCTAATGATTTTTGGCATAAAAATAATAATGATAATGACCATGCAATGCATTTCTGGCTATTGCTGCAAATACCCATGCTGTTTACAACTGGTTTTGTGCTGCAGGGTCACATTTGTTTAGAGTGGTTTTGGCTTGGAAATGGTGCTTAATCTGAGCAGAATTATCTCCTGATTCAGGCCTTTTTTACTGGAGGAAGCGTTATAAATTTGCATTTGCTACTCCATTAATATGACAAGTATTATTAGATGTTTAAGAAACATGACTAAAGACTGTGATATATTATAATATTAGAGTGCTTTAAAGATTTTTTTTGACGTATTGTACAAATGTGACCTCAAAGCAGCATTTGTGACCCTGGACCACAAAACCAGTCATAAGGTTGAATTTTACAAAACTGAGATATATACATCATATGAAAGCTCAATAAATAAGCTTTCTATTGATGTATGGTTTGTTAGGATAGGACAATATTTGGCCGAGATACATCTATTTGAAATCAGAAATCTAAGGGTGCAAAAAAATCTAAATACTGAAATCAGCTTTAAAGTTGTCCAAATTAAGTTCTTAACAATGCATATTACTAATCAAAATTTACATTTTGATAGGTTTACAGTAGGAATTTTACAAAAAATCTTAATGTAACATGATCTTTACTTAATTTCCTAATGATTTTTGACAAAAGAAAAATCAATAATTTTGACCCATATAATGTATTTTTGGCTATTGCTACAAATATACCCCAGCGACTTAAGACTGGTTTTGTGGTCCATGGTCACATTTGATTTCATTGTCTTCTGTCACAACACATTTTGTTCCTCATCAGTTTCTCTGTGTGTGTGTTTGTGTTTTCAAGCGCTGAACACGCTTTTCTCCTCGTCTTTATTTAGTGTCTTTCGTGATTCACAGATAGCAGATTTCTGCTCTAAAATAGACACATCTGTCTGCACACATCGTCATCTCTTTATGTGTTTAATGCAGTGTTATACTATGAGTTTCTGTGCCGTTTGCCGTGTCATCTCCTGTTTAGATCTGTAGAGTAGCATTTACTAGCCGGTTTTATCCAGAGCAACTTGCCTTCCACAAACTCTTACTTGCAGTAATTATAGCCAAACATTAATCTGTCCTGCAGTTTATAAAATGTGACTTTGCTTTTTCCCTCTATTTTGCTGGCATCTACATTTACAACTTTGTTGCTTAATCTAAATGCTGTTATATAAAGGTTAATAAAACCGACACATTTAATTTTGTTCTTAAAGTAGTCTCTTGTTTTGATTTGTACTGTATATTGACGAGTGTTTTCGATGAAGTGAGCCCACATTTAGTTTTAGATTTAAAAAAACCCCCTGTAAATTGTTTAATTTTTTGTAACTTATTGTTGCATTTTGTTGTATTTTCATTTTCTATCCTAATTAACAGTAATGATTATGCACAATTTTTATTTTTTAAATGGAGAATTTACTCTTGAGCTGGAAATTTAATGCAGCTTATTTCATTTATTTTATTTGTCACATTTAAATTTGTTATTTTTAATTTAATTTTTAATTTTTATATTTACTGAAGAAAAAGTGGAATGGTGTGGAAGCAACTTTCACTCAGAAACCGTACTTTTAATGATCTTTTAGTTTACAACTTAATCTACTTTTTTTCTACTGTGTAAAATAATACAATTAAAACAAAGGAGATGAAGTGAAATAAGATTTTATCCACATCACCTACCCTTTGTTTTGATTTGTATATTGACGAGAGTTTTCGATGAAGTGAGGCCACATTTAGTTTTGGATTAAAAAAAAAAAACCTGTTAATTGTTTAATTTTTTTGTAACTTATTGTATGCATTTTGTTGTATTTTCATATTCTTACCTAATTAACAGTAATTATTATGCAGTATTTTTTTTTTTACATTAAATTTCATGAATGTTGCTGTTAGATGGAGAATTTATTTTTTGAGAGCTGATATTTTAACGCAGCTTATTTCATTTATTTTATTTGTCACCTTTTTCATTTTTGTTATTTGTAATAAAGATAAACTGAAGAAAAATGGTGTGGAAGCAACTTTCACTCAGAAACCATACTTTTAATGATCTTTTTGTTTACAACTTAATCTCTTTTTTTTTCTACTGTGTAAAATAATACAATTAAAACAAAGGAGATGAAGTGAAATAAGATTTTATCCACATCACCTACCCCTACTTTTTGAGTGTTTTTGATGAAGTGAGGCCACATTTAGTTTTTTTTTTTAATGTTTAACCTGTAATTTTTTTTTTTTTGTATCTTATAGCTGCATTTCATTGTATTTTCATATTCTTACCTAATTAACAGTAATGATTATGCAGTGTTTTTATTTATTTTTTTTTACATTTTTTAAAATTTAAATTTCATGAATATTGCTGTTAGATGGAGATTTTTTTTTGAGAGCTGAAAATTTAACACAGCGTATTTCATTTATTAGTCACTTTTTTATTTTTGTTATTTTTAATAAAGATGTACTGAAGAGAAAAATGGTGTGGAAGCAACTTTCACTCAGAAACCATACTTTTAATGATCTTTTTGTTTACAACTTAATGTACTTTTTTACTACTGCGTAAAAAATAAAATAAAACAAATGAAGTGAAATCACCTACCCCTACTTTTTGAGTGTTTTTGATGAAGTGAGGCCACATTTAGTTTTTTTTTTTTACCTGTAAATTGTTTTTTTTGTAACTAATAGCTGCATTTCGTTGTATTTTCATATTCTTACCTAATTAACAGTAATGATTATGCAGTATTTTTTACATTTTTTTAAATTAAATTTAATGAAAAATTCTGTTAGATGGAGATTTTTTTTTTTTTGAGAGCTGAAAATTTAACACAGCGTATTTCATTTATTTGTCACTTTTTAATTTTTGTTATTTTTAATAAAGATGTACTGAAGAGAAAAATGGTGTGGAAGCAACTTTCACTCAGAAACCATACTTTTAATGATCTTTTTGTTTACAACTTAATCTATTTTTTTTTTCTACTGTGTAAAATTATAAAATTAAAACATTTTTTTTAATAAAGTGAAAATATCCACATCCCCTATCCCTGCTTTTGCCTAAATTGTCTCTCATTCAGTTTAATGTTGTAGCGCTATTTTTCTTTTAAGCAGGGAAATTAGTTTTGCTGTACTGCTAAGTACATTGTAAAATTAAAAACCAATATGAAAAATAAATTTGATAAGGTCATAGATTGTGATCCTTCTTGAAAAATTGCGATAGTTGTTCTTCTTATAGCATGAAAATAGCCGTGGTTGCTGACATTGTATTAAATTACAAACAGACTGTTCTGATGCTGCTTTGGTTCAGCAGAAATGAAATGCAGCGGGACGTTTTGCCTATAGAGAGGTGCTGTTAGATTCAGTCTGTTAGATCCTGTGTTGATGATCTGATTGTGAATCCAAACAAAGCATTTTTTTTTGTGTGTGTGAAAAAAGTTTTTGGTTTTTGGAAAAACTTTATCATACTTTGTCTTTCTGTCTGTTAGTAATTGTCAGCTCTCACTGCAGCACTTTTCCAAAAGCATTTTCTCGACAAAGCCTTCAGTGCTGATACGCTTTATTTATAGTGCACCTGAAATGCAAAAAGCAGTTTTATGTGCTTTGGTTGGCTTAGAGAAACAGGTGCTGCATATTTTGCAACCATTGAATATCTTTAGTTAAATGCACAGTTTGTGCATCTTTTGTATATTTCATATATTTAGAATATTTGACCTTAGTTTATACATGAAGTATTGATTTTGTTTTATGGTTATGATGCAAGTTGGTTGTCATTTGTTTTTATGTTTCATGTTAACACTGTTTGTTAAGTTAAAAATACACTGATCTTGCCATGAAAATAGCTCACAGTGAAAAATACATTAAGTTGCTGAAAAAATCTAAATATAAAAAATATATATAATTTTAGGAATTTTTCTAAAAATACCTATTTTGATTCTCCCGAGTTCACCAAAATCAATAAAAGAAACATTATGTACATTTTCTTCACAAAACATTTAGAGTTTTGTTAAATTTGATAATTGTCAAACCAAAGATTATTCAGATGAGAGATAAATGATATGATAATATTGGACAATAATAATAATAATAATAGTAATAATTATAACTATAATAATAATAATAATAATAATAATAATAATAATAATAATAATCTCGAGTACAAGTACAGACAGCGCAGGAAATAAGATCAGCAGATTTTTATAAATAAACATCTAAATTCACTCATGTACACATTTTTGTACAAATCTGTGTTCGTAGTCAGTTTAGATATAATCTTGAATGCTAGATTATGTTGCTTTGATAACACAGGCCTGCATCTTGAGGAAAATCTGCTTATTTGCCAAAAAATATAATACAATTTTAGGAATATTTAGAAAAATTACTATTTTGATCCTGAGTTCACAAATATCAATAAAAGAAACATTATGTACATTTTCTTAAACGTAATATTTAAGTTTTTTTTTTTGTTTGTTGATAATTTGTCAAACCAAAAATTATTCAGACGAGAGATGAATGGAGAGGAGAATAATAATAATAATAGTAATAATAATAATAATAGTAATAATAATAATATGATTTTTTTGTACAAATCTGTAATCGTAGAGTCTGTTTAGATATGAACATGAATGCTAGAGTATGTTGCTTTGATAATTTGATAATAATTTGATATTATGATTATTATTATATAATTATTCATTATTATTATTATTATTATTATTATTATTATTATATAATGTTATTGTTATTATAAATTTTGGACCAAAACGTTATTCAGACACTTTTGACCTGACCATATGTTGTTTAAGTGTGTATATGTATTTGCTTAAAGGCGCCATAGAATGGAAAACTGTGTTTACCTTGGCATAGTTAAATAATAACAGTTCAGTACATGGACATGACATACCATGAGTCTCAAACACCATCGTTTCCTCCTTCTTATATAAATCTAGTGTTTGCAAAAGACCACCGAAAAATAGGTCAATTCCAACATAACACAGACTGTTACGCAACATCCCCGGGATCGTTAATAGTTACACCCCCAACATTTGCATCGCCCCATCATCAGTAACGTCAGCACATCAGTTAAACAAGGCAAGCCACAGAATGGACACGGTTAGCTTAATGCTAGCACTAGCCTGTTACATTGCAATACATAGGATTTCACTTACCACATAAACAGAGAGATGACTGCGCTGATGATGGCGAATGATGGAGAAATAACTGTCTGATGATGGCCAATGATTTACAGATCTTGAGAATCACTGAGGAGCAGCTCAACTTGTGTGGTAAGTACTTGGGTCTTATGGGATTACATCTCTGCCACAATTCCGAGCGCGAAAAATCATATTTTGAGCGCGCAAAAGTGCATTTTGCACTCGCGTGAATTGAGTTTTGTGAACAAAATGTCTTTTAGATGTGTGCAGATCTTCTCTTTTGCGTGTGCAACGTTTCACCCGCTTGCTCCCCTGTTGTCCGCCCTCAGTGCTCTCTTAATGCTGACGGCTCGCTTGCTCAACACAACCCAGTGTTACAATGTGCCACAATCCCAGCCAATCAGAGACGAGGCTGCTAAATTCTGATTGGCTGTCTTGACAACCAATCACAACATTCCCTGCATTACCAATGACGGCGAAAGTGAAAAAATACAGTGCATGCATAATTATTATGCAAGTTGATATCCTGATCATATTCCAAACAAAATAACTACTCTAAGTTTTGTATTTTAATCATTTATATATGCTCCCAATTTCGAGCCCTGGGTTGCAATGTATCTCACGGTCCTTAGATTATTTTCCAGCTTTCCGCGGCAGTCTTCATACAGTTGAGGCAGTGCGGTTTTGTAAAACTATTTTCTGCCAGGGAGTTCGTACCAAGTTTGCTTCAGAAAGTGCTGTAGGAAATGAACTTTGTACTTTGACGTGAAAGTGCACGCTGATGGGCTGTTGTCGCATATTTCTGCTGTGTGATTGTCTCTTACATTAATCCATATCGAGCAAAAAATGTCTACAGCTCATCATCGTTATCAAAATAAATTTTATCGCGATGCGATGTGATATCGTTTATCGGCCCAGCCCTACTCAGATTTGTGGCAGAGATGTAATCCCAAAGTGTCTCTGCATTATAACATTACACAGAGCACATACGATCACAGTAATGAGACTAAAATGTCCACGATTCAAAACGGCAGATTCAACAAACCTCATATTAAAAGCGGCTAGAGCTCCTAATTAAATATATATTTTTATCAATGTGTGAGCTATAGAGATGAGCCGCTCTGTGAAACATCCAATCAAAGCAGAGCTCATTAATATTCATGAAGGCAAAAACAGAGCATTTCATTCTAGGGACAAATCGTAGGGTTGTAAATGGATCTGTAAAACCGTTTCTGGAGATTTTTTGCCCTTTGCCATATACCTTCTATGTAGATATCAGAGAACAATTTAAAAATATTGTATAAATGCATTCTATGGCACCTTTAAGTATTTATTTTCTTTAGTTGCTAATGTGACCTTTTCACACCTTAATTTAATGACAATTAAGCATTGCTTGGTAATGGGTCAAAGTATTTATAGTTGTGTAAATCTTGTCATACTAACAGTTGTCTGGAATTTTGGTTGATTAATCCATTACATGCTTTTCTATCAAAGTTATCCGACAATATCAAGATGAATTTGTTCTGACACAGTTTAACTTTGAGTTCTTATCATATTTCATTACCATTTCTGAACTATAGCATAAACTGTGATTAATGTGAGAAGTGTTGAAGGTGTCTGGATACATTTTAGTTTGACTAGAATCTGCTTCAATGCACTTATTAAAATAAAAGCTGTCAAATGTCAAAAGTTTGATTTAATGAAGAACACTATTCAAAATGTACTGTATGCTTCGCTATATAAATATAAAAACGTACTTTATTACAAAATATAGAATTGAATACATATAATTTATATGATTATATGTTTTTCTTTCTGATGAACTTGCATTGTGGAAAATAATAGAAAATGTCCAAATACTCAACGTAATATCAAAGATCTTTAAAAAAAATTTTTTCTTTTTTTTTTTTTCACAAAATCTGTACTGAAGCAACCATAGATGCTGCTGAAAACATCTGGTTCATTTCATTTTAGATTCATTCATACATGTGAAAAATACAATTGGAACAATATTGTGAATAATTAGTGTATTGTTCAGGTGTTAGTAGTTTTAAGATCAGTAGTAGTTTTGTCTTTGTCATTTAACAGTCATTCTGGCTCATTTGTAATTGTCTTGCCTGGTGCAGCTGAACTCTTTAAAAGAAAGTTAATAATTTAGATCTTTGTATTCTGTGATGTTTTAATGATTTTACTATCTTGGTTTATAGTTTAATCTGTTCTGTTCACTGCTGCGTAGTAAACACAAGCATCACTGAAATAAAGCATGTTAACGTTTTCACAGCTGCTCAGATAAAACCTTCACAATATAGAAGATTCACATCACAGCCGTAAACTCACTTTGTGCTGCTTCAGCTGAAATACACAGTTAAAAGTTGTTGCACGATATACCAGTTTGTAAAAGGTATTGCAATACCCTGCTTTTAAAAACGGTACAATTTTAAGATTTTATTAGTGCTGGTTCTTTAAGAATGCATTTTGATAAGAGCCATGTTTCCGGAGTAAAACACGGTCAGAATCGTGGGATCCAGTTATAAAAGCAGTATTTTCATGGAACTTGCCTATTTAAATATGAATCCTGCATGTTCTGCTCTTCTCTGTTGTGTGTCCGGCGTTCTCAAGCTGCCCCGCTGTGGGGCAATTTCATTGTCTAATGAAGAAGCAGACTAGGCTATAACATTAGGTTCGAAAGAGATGGCTAGCTGGGTGTGAAATAATTCTTATTATAGTTTTTATTTGCTTGTAATTGTTTTCCTCTTTACTATTTCAAAGTTCTCTCATCTAAATGAAACACTGTAAACAGTCTTTGAATTGAGATCTTGAAGGATCAGTTATCCTGTGGCCCCCTCTTGTGGACAACATTACCACTTTTGGAGTGGAATTACTCCTTTAGAGGGCGCAATTTTTTTTTTCTCAGCCCATTCAAGTCTATGGGACATATTTCCATTCAGTGGAGTGAATTGCTCGTTTATAGGGGGCCTTTTTTCCCAGCCCATGCAAGTCTATGGGACATTTTTCATTTTCAAAAATCAATAATAAATAAACTAAGTCTGATCAGTCTAAAAAGAGCATAAATAGCATAAATCGTCTGATAATGGCCCATGTCTCTGCCAAGTTTGGGGCTTGTAGCCTTAAAGCCCTAGGAGGAGTAGCGTTCAGAATTTCTCAGAATAATAATAATAATGTTTAAATAGCATAACAGTATGTTGGCTCTCCAAGCCAACATAATAAACTTTTTTTTTTTTAGGTAGGTCTAACATTAGTTTTTAGGTACAGAAACTGAATAAAATTATCAAATGTAAAAAAGAATAGCATATTTTACAGTATAAATTGAAGCTTAATCTTTATTAAAGTTACAAAAGCTATTCAATCAAGAGTGAGTGATTTCCTTGCTGTTTCTGTGTTTGGTAATAAGAAATTGCTGTCAATTTAAGAGAATGCACTGATACTTAACGTTTAGCCGGCTAAGTCTGCTAGGATACTTGCCAAGATGGGAATTTTGACAAATATTTGTGTGAATTTTTCCATTCAAAAACAATAAAAGAGCTTAGTATTTGCGCGCGTTCTGAGGCGCGGATTTGCGCGCTTCGGATGAGCGCACACACAGATCTTCACACTTTTCACTGCGTCTTGTGGCTCTTAAAGGTGCGTTCACACCGGACGCGACTTGCTCGAATAAATCACGCTATTCGCGCGTAGTTGGACTCTTGAACATTTTAGTTTACTCGCTTCATTCGCGCTAGCCTGGGTTTCCCCATGCTGCTTTGCACGCAGCGTGATTTTTATTCACGCTGCTAGGCAGCCTGGAAACCATGGACCAAATTTTCACCTCAGATAGGGAACCAATCACAGAACGGGGAGGGAGCAGCAAGACGATGACGCCTTCTATGCGACTCTCTGAAGCAGTTTGTTTATAAATATGGATCCAGCATGGCAGCAGACGCAAAGTTATCTTTCGATGCAGCCTTAGATAGAATTCCAAGTAGTTTAAAACGCAAGTTTATTTTGAAAAAAGAACAACTTTTGGCGTTCGCTCTACATACGTCATCCGTTATAATTGAAACGATTGGCTATGAGCTATGCACAGGTGCATTTGATAGACATTTGTAGCGCCCAATAAACGGCTCTGGGCATTCGTAAACCACGCCTCAAATACGAGAAAATGAACATGTGGTTCCCAGTCCACGAATCATGACGATGTCATGACGTGGTTTGGCGTTAGCCAGGCTACATTCACTCGTCAGCGGGAAAGTAGTTGTAAAATAGGTGAATGAGCTCAATTTGACAGCTTTAGCTTGCTTGTAGCCTCAATATGTATATATATGTGTATATATATGTGTATATATATATCTATATATATATATATATATATATGTCAAATTGAGTAAAGAGCGTTTAAAAAAAAAAAAAATTTATTTACCAGATTGTCCAACACCTTCACTCACTTTCTTCCAGGCAAGATCCTTTTTATTCCTGTTTCTATAAAAGTACAGTCGTGGCCAAAAGTTTTGAGAATTACATAAATATTGGAAATTGGAAAAGTTGCTGCTTAAGTTTTTATAATAGCAATTTGCATATACTCCAGAATGTTATGAAGAGTGATCAGATGAATTGCATAGTCCTTCTTTGCCATGAAAATTAACTTAATCCTGAAAAAAAAAACACTTTCCACTGCATTTCATTGCTGTCATTAAAGGACCTGCTGAGATCATTTCAGTAATCGTCTTGTTAACTCAGGTGAGAATGTTGACGAGCAGAAGGCTGGAGATCATTATGTCAGGCTGATTGGGTTAGAATGGCAGACTTGACATGTTAAGAGGAGGGTGATGCTTGGAATCATTGTTCTTCCATTGTTAACCATGGTGACCTGCAAAGAAACGCGTGCAGCCATCATTGCGTTGCATAAAACTGGCTTCACAGGCAAGGATATTGTGGCCACCTAAAACAACAATTTATAGGATCATCAAGAACTTCAAGGAAAGAGGTTCAATTCTTGTTAAGAAGGCTTCAGGACGTCCAAAAAGGCCAGCAAGCGCCAGGATGGTCTCCTAAAGAGGATTGAGCTGCGGGATCGGAGTGCCACCAGTGCAGAGCTTGCTCAGGAATGGCAGCAGGCAGGTGTGAGCGCATCTGAACACACAGTGAGGCCAAGACTTTTGGAAGATGACCTGGTGTCAAGAAGGGCAGCAAAAATAAACATCAGGGACAGATTGATCTTCTGCAGAAAGTATGGCGAATGGACTGCTGAGGACTGGGGCAAAGTCATATTCTCCGATGAAGCCTCTTTCCGATTGTTTGGGGCATCTGGAAAAAGGCTTGTCCGGAGAAGAAAAGGTGAGCGCTACCATCAGTCCTGTGTCATGCCAACAGTAAAGCATCCTGAGACCATTCATGTGTGGGGTTGCTTCTCATCCAAGGGAGTGGGCTCACTCACAATTTTGCCCAAAAACACAGCCATGAATAAAGAATGGTACCAAAACACCCTCCAACAGCAACTTCTACCAACAATCCAACAACAGTTTGGTGAAGAACAATGCATTTTCCAGCACGATGAAGCACTGTGCCATAAGGCAAAAGTGATAACTAAGTGGCTCGGGGACCAAAACGTTGACATTTTGTGTCCATGGCCTGGAAACTCCCCAGATCTTAATCCCATTGAGAACTTGTGGTCAATCCTCAAGAGGCGAGTGGACAAACAAAAACCCACTAATTCTGACAAACTGTGGGCGCACAGACAATAATCTATAAGAGAGCATGCAAATGAGTCTCTCTTTCACTTTAAATAAGCAGGACTCAAAAGCACGTTCAAATGATAGATTCCAATGTGTATTAATACCCGCGCCGACATTCTAGTTCTGCTCTGTGTTCTCTGCTAAATAACTAACTGTGAATGATGCCGAGATGATTTTTTGGTTTGCCATCAGAACAATAACAATGTATATACGTTTATACAAATACGTTTATATATACACGTTACACATTTTTTTGAAGGTGTGCCTCCACTAAAAGTGTCCGCCGTCGTCTTCTTCGTGTATTTTAATTTCCATCCCTGTATGCAATTCATCTGTTCACTCTTTATAACATTCTGGAGTATATGCAAATTGCTATTATAAAAACTTAAGCAGCAACATTTCCAATTTCCAATATTTATGTAATTCTCAAAACTTTTGGCCACTACTGTATATACTTTACTGCAGCCGTTGCAATGAAGAACACTATGTAGTACAATAATTTAGCATTTATTTAATTTTCATAATTCACTAGACACTGCATAACCTAAAACACCTTCAACTATAAAACACTCTTGCTCTTAAGCCAAGTACTCACTGAAACTAATAATTTACGGCATCTGGATGTACTGCAAGTCACTATTCTCTGCATTAGCACTGTTTTGAACTTGCTGTTGGAATGCATTCTCGTTTAATAAATCTTTGGACTTACGAGTTGATCGGTTCAAAATGATGTAATCGCAAAAAAATGCTTCTTTTCATTTTAAGGCATTATATTCATTACAATGTACTGATTCACAATCTTAGTCAATAATTATTATTTCACTATTTTTGCGCCGGGGAAAAAAAACACCCTTGTTGTACAAAGCACCTGCATGAATGACACCGGTCCGCTAAAGGCTATATGCATACCGACCCACTTCAAGCACTGCTGAGATCGAATAAAACTGTAGTTAGGTTTTTTCTGATGACTGTTGTTACAGCTAACAGAACAACAGATCCTGGGCATATTGTATACTTGTTGTGAACATCCTGGGAGTTTTGTTGATCTTCCTCTGGTAGTTGTGGCGATAGACTGAAACAGGTAGCGCGGACACATAAATGGCGGCGATAAAGCACAGTGACGTCACATGGTCCCTATGGATTGGCACAACATTAGCTTTCAAGTCTTTAAACAAATGCATTATCCAGAGTGTGTCTTGTAAGTGTGCTGATCACCAGAGGGCAAAGGTCACTGTGGTCACAACTGAGTACATTATAGATGACCTCAAGGAAGAAATTCTGATCTGTTATAGTGAGCCTCTGGGGTCAAAGGTCATTGTGTGGCAAATGTTTCCAGATCTGTTGTACCTCCAGGGACCACAAGAGGGTGCAGATCACTGCACCAATCTGTCTATAAAAAATATTGTATTTTATAATATGTAAGGGTCAAAGATGTTAAGAAAGAAATTTACAACAGTGATTGTCCATAGAAAGCACTTTATAAGTTAAGTGTCTACTTTTAAGGTTTCAAATAAGTTTTTTGAGAACAAAATGTTAAACTTTGGTTGAAATAATGTTAGATTGTTATTCAGTGTCACACAATATGTAAAAATTCAAGCAACATGCATATTCTGTCTTGTGTTCTCTGTAAATTAGGAAAAAATGTATGATATATATTTTTGCCTGACTTTCTCTCGCAATCAAGCACTTATTTTATTTCAGCTTTATTTCAGTTAGCAAATGTTTTTAATAGTTTTATTTTTAGTTCAGCTCCGGTGTTTGGTTATTTTTCACTTTAAATCCAGTCAGTTCTTGAATTGAGTTTTAATTTCCAAGACAATATTTAAACGTTTTTATCTAATTAATTATATTTCATTGTGTTTATTACCTCAATTTCTATTAATCTAAATTATTTTTAATAATTTTATTTTTATTTAGGTGGTAGTTTATATTTATTTCAAAAATTTCCAGTCATTTTTAGTTTGTTCCCAAGACAATTTAATGTTTTGCTTAATTTTTTTTTTTCCTTATTTGTTTTTTAATCTAGCACTGATCTCATTTCTGCTTTATTTCAAAATCTTGGCTAGACTTTTTAATAGGCATATTTACAACAAAGATTAATCAACAATTTAAAGAAATATTACACTTATTTTTTATACTTAAACCCTTTTTCATAAACACGTTTAAATATTTAATCACACAATGTTAAATGTGGTTTTTATTTATTTTATTTTGGTTATAATTTTTGTACTCTATTTTTGTGCAGTACAAAATTCAGGGAATTTTACATGAAAATACATAATATTATTTCATTGTTTGTTTATTACATCTATTTCAGTTAACCTAAATGTTTTTAATATATTTATTTTTAAGTTTTAGTTTTTATTTATTTTAAATATTAGTTGATTCAGTCATTTTTAGTTTGTTGCCAAGACGAAATGTAATGTGTTTTTTTTTTTTTTTTTTTTGTCTTTTTGGGGGAGAAAAGCAGCAACAATTTTAACCAATATTACACTTATTGTTTTTATGCTTAAACCCTTTTCTGTCTTTGACCCATAAAGATTTATTTATTCATTTTAGATGTTTATGGTTGTTCTGTTTTTACTGTGTTTAAGTAATTTTGTATATTTTTATACTCTATTTTTGTGCAGTACAAAATTCAAGTAATTTTACATATGGAAATGCATAATGAAATTAAAGTAGAATTAATACATTTTGCCCTATTGCAAATCGACTTATTTCCGTTAGTTTCCAAGGAATTATTTTGTTTGTTTGTTTGTTTTGTTAACCTTTTTGTTTAATTTTTTTACTTATATTTTTCTTAATATAAAACTTAATATTTTTTTCCAATTAAGCTATTTTTTTTTTCTTCTAGCACTTATTTTATTTCGGCTTTATTTCAGTTAACAAATGTTTTTAGTAGCTTTATATTTAGTTCAGCTTCGGTGATTGGTTATTTAAAATTATTTTAGTTTCCAAAGCAATATTTTAATTTTTGTTTTCAGTTCAGTTTCTTATTTTATTTAATTTTTTTTTTTTTTTAGGTTTTAGTTTTTATTTATTTTCAAATATTTCCAGTCATTTTTAATTTGTTTCCATTGCCAAGACAATTAAATGTTTTGCTTACATTTTTTTTTTTTTAACTTGGGTTTTATTTATTTATTTATTTTTAATTATTATTATTATTATTATTATTATTATTATTATAATTATTATTTCTGCTTTATTTCAAAACCTAGGATAGTGGCAATGTGGCAAAATGTAGAATTACAACTGAAAGTAATTTGTCTTTTTACATTTCTGTAAATTAGGAAAAAAAATATTTTTTTGTCCAGAAAAACAAATGGAATTAAATTAAACTGAAAACTTTTTATTTTTGCCCTATTGCTAATCTCTCCACTCATAAGCTCAGGACAGATCATCGCTTCAGTTTAACGGGTCACACGACCAATTACTCAAGGCTTTAATTAGAAGTCAAAATGAAGTGAGAAGATTTATGCAAATGAGGTCATTAATATGCAGGCTAGAAATGGACTGCCTAAATGAAAACCCCCCATCACTCGAGGGAGTGAAGTCCTAATAATAGACAATTAAAAAATGCAATTACTTTAAAATACATATTTATTTACGGCGGACCACACGGAGAACGAGAGGAGAGGTCTTAAAGCGGCAGCGTTTTGGGCTGGTGTCATTTTTAGCTGCTGCCGTCTGAGGCTCATTAATAACAGCTCCAATATCTGCAGGGCTTTTGCTTTTTAATTAGATTTGAGGAGGAAGTTTGGTGTTAATTACTTTTTACACTCTTAAAAGAATGCAAGGCTGAAAATGAGGCCGAGGGAGATTTTAACACACGACACTTTCACTCACGTCGTATCTGTCATTCAACATGTCAGAATTAAAGATGTGCAAAATTACATGTTTAAACACTGACGGATTGATGGATTGTCAAAACTCAATCTGACTGAAGGAATATCTGACCATTTGCTAAGACTAGTGTTGTAGTGTTTATTCGTCATTGTAGTTTTATTAATGTTTTTAACTATCTTTCTATTATATTTCTATGTAATTTTTTTTGTTTTAACTTAAGCTCTGTGCTTTTGTCATTTTAATTTTTTTAAATATTGCTATTTAGGTTTCATTTTATTTGCTTATTTATTTATTTATTTATTTTTTTCATTTTTTTTTTTTCCAGTAATGTCAACTTATTTCAGTTTTTCTTTTTTTCTTTTACTTTTTTGTTTAATTGTTTTAGGCACCTTTTGTTTAATTTAATATTTTAATTACTGCTTTTTCAATTAACCTGTTTTTTTATTATTATTAAACTTTTTATTTTGGTTTTGATTTTCAGTAATTTTAGTGCTTAGTTTATTGAAAAGGCAAAATATAATTGTGTGTGTTTTTTATATTTCTGCTTTATTTCAGTATTTATTTCAGACAGTTTTTTTTTTTTTTCATCTCTGATGTTTGGTTATTTTTCAGTTTAATTCCAGTCCTTTTAGTGTTTCAATTTAAGTTTATTTTAGTTTTCAAGCCAATATTTTAATATTTCGTTGTTTATTTATTACCTTTATTTCAATTAACCTAAATGTTTTTTATTGTTATTTAATTTTTAGTTATTTATTTCAAATAGTTAATTTCCAGTAATTTTTAGTTTGTTGCCAAGACAAAATGTAATGTTTCGTTTACATTTTTTAAATTTATTTATTGATTTTATTTTTATTTTTTTATAAATCTAGCACTCTTATTTCTGCTTTATTTCAGTTGACAAATGTTTTTTAGTAGTTTTAGTTCAGTGTTGTTTTTGGTAATTTTTAGTTTAACTCCGGTCATTTTAGTGTTTCAATTTAAGATTATTTTAGTTTCTAAGACAATATTTTATTTAATTTTTAGTTATTTATTTCAAATAGTTAATTTCCAATAATTTTTAGTTTGTTGCCAAGACAAAATGTAATGTTTTGTTTACATTTTTTGTAATTTATTGTTTTTTTTGTTATTAATTTTTTTTTATATAAATCTAGCACTCTTATTTCTGCTTTATTTCAGTTTACAAATGTTTTTTTAATATTTTTAGTTCAGTGTTGTTTTTGGTAATTTTTAGTTTAATTTGTTTAATTAATTGATTATATTTCATTGTTTATTTATTACCTTTATTTCAATTCATTTTTATTTCAATTAGGTTTTAGTTATTTATTTCAAATGTTTGATTTTTAGTTTGTTGCCAAGACACAATTTTTTTTTACTTTTTATTTATTGTTATTTTTTAAATTAATATATATTTTTAAATCTAGCACTGATCTTATAGCACTTATATTTCTGCTTTTTCAGTTGACAAAGGTGTTTTTTTAATAGTTTAAGTTCAGTGTTGTTTTTGGTCATTTTTAGTTTAATTCCAGTCATTTTAGTGTTTCAATTTATAGTTATTTTAGTTTTGACTTTTTCAAATTTTTGTTTACTTTAAGCTTTTATCTAATTAATTCTTTATTTCAATTAACCCATGTTTTTAATAGTTTTTAAATTTTCTAAATTGTTTCCTATGAAGCCTGCTTCTACCACTTAATTTTTTTAAAAAGGTATTTTTATTTTTAATTTAAGGTAATCTCTCAATTCTATCTTTAAAAATACTATAACTGTAACATATGCACTCCATTTAATTTTGAGGATAACATTTCTACTAGAAAACAAGCCAAAAATATGTTTGTGGAAAAAAATAATAATAATTTGTCTTTTTGTCCAAGAATAAATATATAAACTCTAAATATTCTTAAATGTAAGATTCATGCAAAATAGCCAAAAATAGCTTATTTTCTGAAATATCACATAATATATTAAGTCTTGATTTCTCTAAAGCATATACACTCTTAATTTTGATAAGGATAAAATATCTATTGTAAAACAAGGCAAAAATGTTTGAGAAAAAAAAAAAAAAAAAAAAAGATTTTTCGTCTTTTTGTCCAAGAGTAAATATCTAAATATTCTTAAATATTCTCTAAAATATATGCACTCATTTAATTTTGATACGGATAAAATGTCTACTGGAAAACAAGAAAAAAAAAAAAATGTTTGTAAGAATAAATATCTAAAATCTAAATATTCGTAAATTTAAGATTCATGCAAAGTGGTGTAAAATATTGTCTTATTTTCTGAAGTCTTGTTGTCTCTCTAACATTAAAATTAAAATGATTTCTTGAGGATAAAATATAAAAAACAATCTTGCACCTTTGAATTATTTTTAATTTTCTGACCCCTCTGGCAGATTTTTTTAATACCTGAAAATGTCAAACATTAGGTACAATCTTTTTGCAATGGGCAAACAGCCAACTTTTTATTTTATTAATTTTTGGCCTCTTTTTTCAGAAAATGGTTATTTTTATTATCATTTTAATATTTCTATAATATTTTATTACATAAATGGAATATATTATATAAATTCTTTATTTTTTATATGATGCAGTTCTGATAGTTGCAGTTACCTTTTTCTTTTAGTAATTTAATGCTTCAGTCTAATTTTATTTTTTGTTGGCTAGACCGCTCTTATAATTCTCGTTTGCTTTTATTAAGCAGATGATATGTTTATCTGTTTGTCTGGGCCCGTATCCCTAAAGATCCTGAGAATCCTCTCAGAGAGCTCCTAACTTAACCTAAAAATTCCTTGCCAGGAGTTTTAGCTTAGAAGTGAAAACTTAAGCTCATTACACCCTGTTCAAATAATGATTTGTGTCTTATTTGCTCATATTAATATCCTAGCTGGCATATTTTGTACTTTCACTCCCATATGGACCCCATTGAAAACAAGATGGGCTGTCCTTAATGAAGTAGAAATTGCAACGTTACAACTCAGTGTGGTCTTAACAAGGGTAACACGGCTCAGCTTTTATCAATGTCTGTGATTGCTGGCTGGTCTATTTATGAAGGCTTGTTAACAAATATCCTACAAACACAGAAAATGGAGAAAAAAAGGAATCGCAAGCCGAACTGGACTGAGGAGCAAGGTTTGTTGCTGGCCCAGTTGGTGAAGTAATTGCATCTCTAAGGAGATCCACCACAAACATGATTCGGTACCACTTTACAATACGTGTGCACACATGTGCATTAATTCATGTTTAATTAATGCACAGATAATCCCAAGTTAATGTATAATTTTTGAAGAAACTAAACTATTTATTAATGATTACTACATCAGCAACTAATGAACATTCTATATGATTCATAGATTAAGTAATCAATAAATTGTTATTAGTTAAATGTGTCATAATGTATTAATTCCCTAATAACCCCTTTTATTAACTAATAGTGTAAATTAATGTATTAATCACCAAAATGTGTTCAAGCCATGTATTTCAACTTGCAGTTGTCTGCTTTAATTAATCATTAGCTATAACTATATTACTTAACAATTAGTTAATACTTCTGTGCCTCAACAAGTAAAGTCATAACATAATGATATCTTTGCAAATCATTAGCTAATGAGTAATTAAAGCAGACAACTGGAAGCTGGAGTATATAGCTTTGACCACTGTGGTAACTAACACATGAATTTACACTATTAGTTAATAAAATAAGTTATTATGGAATTAATACATTATGGCACAATTAACTAATAACAATTTATTGATAACTTAATATATGAGTCATATAGAATGTTCATTAGTTGCCGATGTAGTAATAATTAATAAATAGTTTAGTTCTTCATTAATTATACATTAACTCGTGATTATCTGTGCATTAATTAAGCATGAATTAATGCTTATTTGTGCACACGTATTGTAAAGTGTTACCCATGATTCCTGCACGATCCAATCTGTAGCGTCTCAATAATTCCCTGTCATCCAGTGTTTGCAGGACATCTCTCCTGCCTCCTCTGTTGGCCATTTTGTGCAGCTGCTTAGGGGAACTCCTAAGCCACTAAAAGTCCTCTTCCCTGCTCTTAGCAGATCTCGCCTTAGGAGCCCTTTTAAGCGCTAGGAATCTTGAGGAATAGCTTTTATATTAACTGGGATTTTCGTGTCACTTTTAGGGGAAATTCTAAGAAAACGTCATGACTCTGAGAATTTTCTTAGAATTTGTCCGCTAGGAGGCACAAAAATTCTTTAGAGATACGGGCCCTGGTGATTAGTGTGCTGAGAAGGCCTGTGTGAATCAGTGTTTGTGTGCGCAAGTGTTCAGCGTGAGGCACACGATTGTTTTCTCTCTCTGTCTCGGTCTTTGCTGACGCTGTAGAATTTGATGTGATTACGGTGAGTTGGCAGATGGTCCAGCGCAGTCCCACATCAGGTAACCGTGACAACCGCCTCCGTCTCCTGGCTGCACACAGCATTTCATCTTCCCAACCAGAGTCTGTCAGTCTCTCAGAGGACACACAGACACTGCACTAACACCAATGATCGCTTTAGTAAACGGGGCTTCATGAGCTGATAAAAGGATAATTAATGATATCCAATGTTAAATTACAATAAATGTGGCTAAACGATTATCAGGATCTAACTTGGTGTGATTTATCAATTCAAAAGACGCAGTTTAACACTCAATATTGGTTTAAAGCGCCATGAAAACATGATGATTTGATCTTCATTTATAAATATATATAAAATTATTAATTCAATTTATACGTAAATTATCATGTTTCTCTCTCTCTCTCTCTCTCTCTCTCTCTCTCTCTCTCTCTCTCTCTATATATATATGTGTAAAATGCAATGAAAACATGGTGACATGATTTGATCTTCATTGTTATAATTACCATTTATATAAATAAAGTTAATTCAATATATAATTAAATTGTCATATAAATAAAAATATAAAATAAATACAATTATTAATTCTATATATAATTAAATTATCATATAAATAAATAAACAAATAAATTCAATATAACATTAAATCATAAATATATAAATAATCATTTATTCAATATAAAATTAAATCATATATATAATACAATATAAAATTCAATTATATATAAAATGAATTCAATATATAATTAAATTATCATAAATATATAAATACATAATTAATTCAATATAATTTAGCATGCAAATAAATGTAAATACATTACTATATTATAATATATAATGAAATTATATAAAATATATAAATAAAATTATTAATTTATATATAATGAAATTAATTTAAAAAAGTATATAAATAAAATGTAATGGTACAATTGTAATTTACGAAAGTAATGTTTCTCTGTTTTTTGGTATAATTTGAGTTTAGTATAATTATCAAAATATTAGAACTGAAGTTATTGTTAAATTATTATAATACAATGCACAAACAACTTAAAAAAAATCATAATGTAATATCAAAATAATTTTAAAATACAAACCTAATTTAAATGCTTACAAGAAAAATATTTCATTTGTTTATCTGCATTTCATATGACCATTAATCAACATCAGACGAGTCTAAATATTCGAGTTTGTGTTAAGATGAAATATTAACTTAATCTCATGTGGTATTTGAAATAAATATTTTACATCTAAAGTGTTCATCTGAAAAATAGCATTAGGATGGAGTTTGTCTGTAGGAACCATCTTTGAGGTTTAAGTTACAAAATAGAGATGTACTGTAACATGCAATATGAAATGATCGTTTAATATCTTATCCATGTTAATGTTAATTATGGCCCTCTACTTTTGTGTTGTGATCTGTGTTGTTTTTAAATGTCCATGTGAGGGCAGTAAAGTGTTTAATATTTATGGCCTTTTCAACATGTGCAGAAAAAATTGCATCCCCTGAATGCAGTGTACTTAGCTTGACCCTGTTCAGTGTGGGTTGTGAAGTGCTTTAGTTTACATTCTGTTTGCCGGTTCTGAAGTGTCCCAAAGTGTATTCAAGATGTTTTCTTTTGAGTGTTAAACTGAAGACTTTCGGAAGGTCTGCATCCTATGCATATTTCTGCAGTGTACTTGTATTAGTCAGTTTTGGGGTGTACTGTCATATTTTTATTCTTGATTTATTCTAGATCAGTTGATGTACTTGTGCATTTATAAGCACGTTTAGTGTTTTTTGTGCAGCAGGAGATTCCGGTTGGAATCACTGAATGCAAGCATAATACAATTTACAGAATACAACACTATATCACAGAATTTGACCATTTTTGGATCAAAAGTATGTCTCTACACTCATTTATCATAATCAAATCATTACATTGACTAGTTTCTGTGACAATTAATGTGCAAAACGACTATTGAAATGTGCATGTTCTGCATGTTTGCCAATAATAAAGTTTCATTTTATTACAAATATAAAAGATTTAATTGATTTAACATTTTTTTTTTTTCGTTTAATTATTTCAGGTAACTTTTTTTTGTTTACTTTATCTGATATTTTAATCATGGCTTTATTTCAATTAACCTAAATATATATATATATATATATATATATATATATATATATATATATATATATATATATATATATATTTTTATAAATTTACTTTTATTTGGGTTTTAGTTTTTATATTTAATAATTTTACTTTTATTTTGGTTTTAGTTTAATTTAAGTTCAGTTGATTTCCAGTAATTTTACTGCTTCGTTTATTGCCAAGACAAAATATAATGTTGTTGTTTTTTTGTTTTTGGCTTTACTTTTAATGTTTTTTTTTCTTTGTTTTTCTTCTTTTTTTTAATAGTTCAGCTCTGGTGTTTAGTTATTTTTCAGTTTAATTCCAGTCATTTTAGTGTTTCGGTTTAAAATTATTTTAGATTCCAAGGCAATATTAAATTTTTTTTTTATTAAATTTATTTTTATTTATAATATTTTTTTCATGTTTATTTAATACCTTTATTTCAATTAACCTAAATGTTTTTAATTTTATTTTTATTTAGGTTTTTTATTTATTTAAAATATTAGTTGATTTCCAGTCAGTTTTGTTGCCAAGAAAAATATAATTTTGTATTTTGTCATGTTTTTTATCTTTCTGCTTAATTTCAGTTCACCCAAAAATGTTTAATATTTCTTTAGTTTGTTTTCATTTTTTATCTTTAGTATTTTTAGATTTAGATTTTAGATTTATTTTTAGATTTGTCTGCCAATATTTAAAGTTACATTTTCATTTTATCACAAATATAATAATTTATATATATATAATTGTTTAAAATAAATTAATGCTTCATGCCTTAAATTGAAACATGTCATAAAGATTAAAAAGACAACACAGTTTCTAAAATAAAATAAAACTCATAGGATCTGCTAGTGTGTGTGTGCTTTCATTTTCTTTCTTTCTTTATTTTTCCCATGTTGCAGCAAAGTCAGAAGTGTTCCACTGGACTTTATACAGAAAGTAGAAACATCGCTTTAGATTTGCATTCAAGATTTTTCTATTTTTGGCTGCTAAACAGAGATTCTGAATACAAATAGTCTTCAGGTCTGCATCATTGTATGCATATTTCTGCAGTGTGCTTGCATTAGTCAGTTTTGGGGCATACTATTATGTTTTTTATTTCTTGATATTATAAAACAGTGTATGTGCTTTTTGCATCTATAAGCATTTGTAGTGATTTTCATGCAGCAGAAGAGTTCAGTTGGAATAATTGAATTCAATCATAATACAATTTACAGAGTACAGCACTATCACAGAATTGGGTCTTTTTTTAGTCAATAAATCGAAAGTATGTCTGATCAAATTATGACATGGACTAATTTCTTTGAAAGTTAAAGTGCAAAAATTAAAATATGCATGTTCTGCATGCCAATAATAGTTACATTTTCATTTTATTATTATACGATTTAATGTTTTGAAACGCCTTTTCTATGATGCATTTTTAAGTCATAAAAATGAAGTGACACTATTTCTAAAATAATAATTAAAAAAATCATAGGACACTGTTACTGTTACTGTTTTTTTTTTTATGAATGTATCCTAGACAAGCATTTTCTTTAAAGAAATTGAATTAAACATCACAATGGAAACTAAAAAAAAAATTCTATTAAACTGTACAAGTTTCATGATTTCTAGTAATTAGACATGCTTTTTTTCACACACACACACACACACACACACACACACACACACACACACACACACACACACACACACACACACACACAAATTTTTTTTTCCATAAATAAAATGTTTACATTATTTCTTATTAAAACAAATTAATTCAAATTGAATTATTAATATAAATAAATGAGTTCATCAAAGTTATCCTGAGATGAGATGGGGTATTTTGGTTTAGGACAACTTTTATAAAACGTTTTGATCCACTTCAAATGTTGTAATTCGCACAAGTTTATATGTTCACTTGAGGTTGTTTTTTGACCTAAAAAGACTTAAAAAAGGGTTAATGTGAATAATGGGTGATGGAAACTCATTTTGTAAATAAATTGCCAATGAATTACTATTTATTGTAGGGATGCACCGATTGGCGGGTTTCCGCCAAAATAAGTCAACATTCATAAATGTTAGTAATTTTACTGTTCTGTAAAATGAAATAAAGTAACAAATAATGATAACAATCATTACAACAGCTCTAATACATTTATTATAACATAGCAAACCTGCATTTGTTTGTACATTATAAACACATGCCTGGTTCAAGAAAAAGAAATGGCCAAATAATTTTATTTTACTAGCTTATTCATTTTAAGTTAAATTGTGCTTTGTTGGTAGGCTATAATGTCTACTAGAATGTTAAAAATGTTAAGTAAATATTTTTTAATTGTTTTTTTGTAATTGTTTTTTTTCTTTTAAAGCCAATATTTGCTTTTTACAGTTTTGTCTTGCTTATTTAATGTTTGCAATGGTGGAAAAAAATAGGCAAAAAATATGAAAAACCGTGTTCGGTAATTGTCCTTCGGGCCCAGTGTGTAATTTTGTTCGGCTTCGGCCAAGATTTTTCATTTTGGTGCATCCCTAATTTGTTTCATCTGCTCTCTCTAAGGCGAGAGTAATTTGAATATATTATTAGTGGTTTCTCCTACTTTGATTCTTTTCTGATTTTGTTCTCTTTGACTTAATTTTAACTCGTTAAATGGAAACTGTGCTTATTCGCGAATGTTTTATGCAATTATCACAAGTTAAATTTGCAACTTAGGATGGAAACTCCACTATGCTGTTACTGATTTAGGTGACTAATGATTTTTCACTTACTGTTTTTCACAGACTAGGGGGTTCACACTGACAGTGATTTAAATAATCAGTTTTAAGCTAAAAAAAACTCTTTAAAGGTCTATAATTGTAAGGGAATCATGACAAAGAATATTCTTAATTGTTGCAAGCAGCTGCAAGCATAATGCATGTGCAAACTTCAGTCAAACACAAGAAAGCCTGCAGCAGTATCAATCCGATTACCATTGAACTGATGAAATAGTGAGCTCGCACAAGCAGAGATAGCATGTCTTCCTCCAGCTTGTGAACTGATGTTTATCAGAGCAGGATTAGAAAGCATCCAGAGTCTCAGAGACAGAAAGACACACTGATCCCTCGTTCCTGTGCTTCTGCTGTCAGTGCTCAGGCTTAAACTGTCTGTCTGTGATTCACATTGATTTATCATCACTGAGCGCTGGCCTACACGCCTCCACCTGCTTCGACAAACATCTTAAAATAAAAAAAAAGGTTTTAACTTAAACGAGTCATCGTTTACTGCTGCAATGTTGAGAGGTACTAACTTAAAGTAGCAATTATACTAACCTAATTTTTAGTTTAGTTTGCTTTACATATTACATTTATTTTCTGTTCCAACAAAAAGTTTCCAAACCAATCTGGATCAGAACATTTGTGCATCTCAAAACAGTTTTCTTTGATTTAATTGATTAACAATTGTTTTTTTTTGTTTAATTATTTTAGGTAATTTTTTTGTTTACTTTATCTTATATTTTAATTATGGCTTTATTTCAATTAACATAAATATAAATAAATATAAATAAATATATATATATATATATTATAAATAAATATATATATATATATATATATATATATATATATATATTAGAGATGCACCGATCTGGATTTTGGGGGCCGATCACCGATCACCGATCACCAAAAGCAGTATCTGCCGATCCCGATATTACCGATCACAGCGTCAAATCCATAAATTCTTCAATATTGTTGTCTCATGTACAAACATTGACATTGTATTATTAGTATAAAAAGTAGGAAATGAGAAAGTATCATGAATTGACCAGTTTTATTGCAGGCTGAGGCAAATTTCAATATTGAACACTCTCAAGACTCTCATAGACAACTTGGACTCAGCTTACATAGAGTAAGTGTTGCTTACTATCTTAAACTGTCTTTTGGCAGTAATTATGTACAACATAACATTTCACTCTTTTAGAGCTGACACAATTTGTAAACTATGAACCTTAGTTTTTCTGTGGAAAAAGTTAAATCTAATAAAAGAGTTAAATCTTAAAATAAAAAAATGATTATGTGCAAAACACACATGTGCACCATAATAAACATTTAACTCTCAGGAGGCTCTTTCTTAAAATCACAATTTAGAGTTTAGCAACAAGCTTTTTGTGGAAAAATAAAATAAATATGCCATACATATGCATATACACATACATATACATATACAGGGTGCAATTTGTGAAAAAAAAACAGAGGGGGGGATGCTTTTAGAAACTTTTTTTTCTCTCTCCATAGGAGAGGTTGACCAAACTGTTACTGTAATCTGTTAACAACGCGCATTATACCCGTCTTTTTAGGCAAGAACCAGATAATGAGTGTCAGGTCATGAATTTTTTTTAATATGACAGAAGCTGTATTATGTGATCACAATTTAATAAAAACATTGTATTAATAGTAATGGTTTAATTTCAAACAACGAATACATTTTATAGAGAAGGTGAGCAAAGTATCAACGGAGCTTTTTGGAAACTCAGAATCAGTAAACCACTGCGTCGCAAAAAGATTCACTGTTTTGAAGCGCTCCAATCGGATCGCGAATCATTTGATTCAGTACGTTCAACTTCAAAGCGCGTATGGCGAATCATTTGATTTAGACGACTTTAAAGCGCGTATTTGCAAATAATTTGATTTAGATCGGGACGTAGGAGCGGCTTCGCGGGACGTTTTATCCCCACCGTGGATAAAAATAATTCAGCAGAGGCAGGGATGCATAGACCAGACCGGCGACGTCATCTTCAGTGTTAATGCGTTGTAGAGACAAAGAGTACTTCTATACTCTTTGGTAGAGACAGCCACGCCCATTAGGAGACCCTAGTCTGAGAAGTGGGAATGCGTGCTCTGGCGGCTGTTTGTTGTTGTAAACGTCATCTGATCGGCCTGCTCTGATCTATTTTGAGAACTCCGATCAAAACCGATAGCGCCCCTATCGGTCGATTGCGATCGGATGCCGATCGATCGGTGCATCTCTAATATATATTTATTTATATATATATATATATATATATATATATATAAATATAATTAATATTATTATTTTTTTTGTATAAATTTACCTTTATTTGGGCTTATATATATATATATATATATATATAAGCCCAAATAAAGGTAAATTTATACAATAAAAAAATAATTATATATATATATTTTATTTATTTATTTATTTATTATTTTTTTTTTGTATAAATTTACCTTTATTTGGGCTTATAAGCCCAAATAAAGGTACATTTATACAATAAAAAATAATTTTATTTATTTATTATTATTATTATTATTATTATTATTATTATTATTATTATTTATTATTATTATTATTTTATTTTATTTTTGTATAAATTTACCTTTATTTGGGCTTTAGTTTTTATATTAATTAATTTTGCTTTTATTTTGGTTTTAGTTTTATTTAAGTTCAGTTGATTTCCAGTAATTTTACTGCTTCGTTTATTGCCAAGACAAAATATAATGTTGTTGTTTTTTTTTGGCTTTTAGTTAACAAAAAAGTTTTTCTTTCCTGAATTATTCTGTTTTCGAATTGATCATGAGTCAGTGATTCAATGATACATAGTCTACATGAAGTCAGTCAGTCATTTGAGTCAGTGATTCATTGACCCATTCATAAAGACAGCCACTGAATAAAAAATTTAAGTTAATTGCTACCTTTTTCTCACAATTCTGACTTTTTTTCTTGCAGTTGCGACTATATACCTCGCAATTTTGGCTTTTTTTCCCCCTCAAACTATCAATTGTGAGTTTTAAAGTCCAGTTCTGAGGAGAAAAAAAGACTGTTCACAGAATTATATAGAGTTTATATCACACATCTGACTTAATTTCTCAGAATTGCGAGTTTTTATCCCACTATTGCAACTTTTTTTTTCTCAGAATTGCGAGTTTAGATCTCGCAATTTTGACTTTATAACTCGCAATTATGAGTTTGTCTCAATTCTGGGAAAAAAGTTAAAATTGTGAGAAGTCGCAATAACCTTCATTTTATTAATTTATTTATTTTCTTCAGTGGCTGAAACGGGCTTCCATTTTAAAGTAAAATAATAAAAAAATACTGTACCTTTAACTAAAAATTCAATTGAAAATATAAAATAAAACGATATTCAAAATATTAATAAAAACTAATAGAATATCAGATTAAACCTGTTTTAAGTAATTTTGTTTTGCTGAAACAGTTTGGTGTAGAAACAGTTTTCCCTCAGAAGTTACTGGTAAATTTCACAATTACAAAAATGGCAAGTAACATTGATTTAAATGTGAACTTTGTATAACTCCTGTGTTAGAATTTGTTAGAATTGTGAAGTCGCAAATACTTTTTTTTTGTCAATATTGCATGTTAAAATAAATCTAAAATGAAAAATTACTTTATAGAATATAAAAAAACATTCTTGAAACTTAAACTAAAATTAAGATAAATATATAGAAAATAAAAAACAAAAACTTGTGGCTTTATTTCTCAATTGTGAGTTTAGATCTCGCAATTTTGACTTTATAACTCGCAATTATGAGTTTGTCTCAATTCTGGCGAATTCTTAATCGTATGTATTTATTTATTATTTTAATTAACTGGATGAAACAGCCAGTTTATTATTATTATTTTTTTTTTACTGGAGTAGTTTGGTGTAGAAACAGTTTTCACTCAGAAATTACTGGTAAATTTCACAATTACAAAAATGGCAAGTAACATTGATTTAAATGTGAAATTTATTATTATTATTATTATTATTATTATTATTATTATTGGAAAATATCAGGACAGTTTTTTGTCAATATTGCATATAATGTTAAAATAAACTGAATTACTATAGACTAAAAACCAAACATTGCTGAAAATAACTAAAATTGAGAAATATAAAAATAAAAATGATTCAAAATATTAATTGAAACTATAATAGAATTTCAATGGTACTAAAATAGAACTGAACATTTCAGTGTTAAGATTTCACTACTGGAGAATTTCACAAACTGTAAATGTAGTAAATCTGAATTTTGAAAAGAAGTTTGTTTTATAGTCCAGTGATACATTTTTATATTCAGTCCTGTATAGTTAGCCACTTTGTTTAAGCAGCATGGAGCATTTGTTTATAATGTGGTTTAATGTGGTTTTGCATGGTAATCTCTCTGAAATATGGCAGTCATCACATCTTGTTGAAGTTGTCATCTCTCTGTGGGAGTTTTTGTTTTTCTTGGATGAACTGGTCTGTGCTGTGCATGAATTGTGTATTCAGTGATGGAGCGTCTGTCTTTGCTGTGCCAGGACTTTGCGTATATCAAATTCCCCTTGATAAACAGTGCGGCGCTGCTGAAATCTGCTGTCCGGGTGAAATCTGATCCGACGAGCTGCTCCAGCTCTTGAGCGCAGGATGCCGACAGAAAACTGCTCTTAAAGGATAACTATTGCCAAAATGCAACCTGGGCTGTTTTTTTTTTTTTACTGTAAACGAGACAAACTTATATCCAAAAGCATAATTACGACAAACGAGCCATTTTTGAGATTGACTACTTTGAGCGCATCAAAATCAATATTTTTACAACACTAAGAAGGCTCGACACTAGGGCTGGGCGATATGGCAAAAATGTAATCTCAATAATTTTTTCCCATATTGAACGATAACGATATATATTTCGATATAAGCTGTTGATGCTGCCAGCTTTAAAATAGTATCCCAACAATGACTAAAGCCACAAAAATGAAAGTGTTCATTAAATTACATTTTAAAGTATAGTTTATTAACAAAAACAGATTACAGATTTGGCCTTAAAAATTAAAACAACTTACTAAAATAAATTAAAAAATAAAAGTTGTGACAGAGTATGGTAAATGAGAGTAAATGTACAAAATGTAAACATAAAATTATTGTAAAAACATAATTTGTAACACAATTATTTATTTATTATTAACACAATTGTTTATTTTCTCTATTATAGGTTGAGCTATTTAAATTCGAGGCAACCACTGCATTTTGAAACAATCTACAGTATAAATAACAAACAATTACGACACAGTTCTTTCTTAATAGTATTAAAGGAACACTCCACTTTTTTTGGAAATAGGCTCATTCTCCAACTCCCCCCGAGTTAATAAGTTGATTTTTACCGTTTTGAAATCCATTCAGCCGTTCTCCTGTTCTGGCGATATCACTTTTAGCATAGCTTAGCATAAATCATTGAATCCTATTAGACCAGTAGCATCGCGTTCAAAAATGACCAACGAGTTTCGATATTTGTCCTATTTAAAACTTGACTCTTC
>NC_133377.1:42508841-42544632 GCF_049309525.1 Garra rufa
AACAAAACATTATTACATCTTATTTACAACTTATTTTAAAATATGTTAAAATATTTTATTAAATTGTATTTAAAATTATATATATATATATATATATATATAACTATATATATATAACTATATATATATATATATATATATATATATATATATATATATATATAGTAATTCTTTGTTTAAAATATAACATTTAATTTAAAATTTATTATTACAACTATATTAATGTTTTACTTTACAATGCATTATTAAATTTAATAAAAAAAAAATTTTTAATTAAAATAATTATTACATTTTATTTACAATTTATTTTAAAATGGATCAGCTCTTTAAAATATATCATTACATTTTATTTAAAATTCATTTTAAAATATATTAGGACTTTTAAAAAAAATGTTTTAGATTTTATTCACACTTAAAAAAAAAGAAAAAAAAGAATGTTTTATTTTAAAATTTTAACATTAATTGAAAAACAAAGCACTAAATGGTTACTAAATGCTTTTAATAAAAACAATTATTATTTTTTATCACAATAAACAATTCTTCTGCCAATTTATAATTCAATAATTGTTTAGCAAAGCTTGCAGCTTTCACAACAGCTCTGAACGCAGGAGATCCGATTGGATGTACGACACGTTCCAGAGGTTCACACACACACACACACACACACACACACACACACACACACACACACACACACACACACACACACTGGTGCACTGGGCATCAGCTTCAGTGGAAAATGTAATATCAGCGGGTGGGTTTGGTCACAGCGTGCTCTATATTATTGCGGTAGGCAGGGATTCTGGCGACACACACACACACACACACACACACACACACAAACACAAACACGCGCAGTGACATCATGCACACACACACATGCGAAGGGTCTCCCACAGACCTGGCAGATAAAAGCATAACAAAGTTAAAGTGTTACCTGCCTCTCCCACCTCAGGCGTGTCGCCGTGCCAAACACACGGAGGCGTTTCCATGCCAACGCTGAGAGTACATCAGCATGTATGACCACACGCAAACACCTGATGTATGAGCGACTTCATACACATACACAACTGCACACATATTTCACAAAATGTGCCATAAAAAGCTATTTCTGCAGTGTGCATCATGCATTAAAGTTATTACAGTATATCTTATATTTTAATATTAAAATATTATAAAATATTAAGTTATTAATTTTGGTTGAAGTACCAAAATAACTCTAATTAAATAATACATACTATATATAGTATTTCTTCAAAAAACTAATTATAAAATAAACTAAAATAATACTAAAATAAAAACAGAAATGCATATTAAAATATAAATATATAAATACATACAAATAAACAATATATAAAATAATATTGTTCCGACATCTACATTTTATTTACAATTTATATTTATATATTTTTTATGTACTACATTTTATTTTACATTTCTTATAAATACACTAAAGTTTTATTTTAAAATGTATTATTAAATATCAATGATAATTTATTTTAAATTATATTAATGATTTACTTTATAATGTATTACTACATTTTATTTGCAATTTAATAAAATATATTAATGCTTTATTTTTTAAATGTATTATTACACTTTATTTACAATTTATTAAGAAAATATTAATGTTTTGTTTTAAAATGATTATTAAATTTTATTTAAAAAATTCTAAATAATAATTTTGTTGTTTACTTGCAATAATTGATTTATAGTTTTAAAATTACAATGAATGAATATTGAACTAAAAAATCTTTATAAATATTCAAAAAGTAAAACTATTACATTATTTTAATATTACAATATTAAATTATTATAAAATATTGAATTATTAATTTTGTTTGAAGTACTAAAATAACTAAAATTAAATAATAAATAATATTTAGACATTTTTATAAAACTAATAAAATAAAAACATAAATGCATATTAAAATATAAAGGTGATAGATATATACATATATACAAATAAACAACATATAAAACAATATTATTGTTTCGACAGCTACATTTTATTTACAATTTATTTAAAAAAATATATTATTTTTTATTTAAAAAATGAATTACATTTTATTTTACAGTTATTATAAACACATTCATGTTTTATTATTTTAAAATGTATTATTAAATTTCAATGACAGTTTATTTTAAAATATACTGTTTTATTTTAAAATGTATTACTACATTTTATTTACAACTTATTTTAAAATACATTAATACTTTGTTTTAAAATGTTTTTTTTTTTCAAAATTCTAAATAATAATTTTGTTATTTACTTACAATAATTTATTTATAGTTTTAAAATAACAATAAATGATTATTGAACTAAAATTAAAGTGAAAATTAAAAACAAAAATAAAATCATATCAAATGATACTTAAAAGTATGTGAATTTTCAAATGCATGAATCAACCTAAATGAGTCACAACATCTCATATAATTATCTTATTCATTTTAGTTTGAGCTGCAAAATGATTTTATTTTTATTTTTTTATTTTTAAGTCAGGTTTAGTATTTATTTACTTACTTATTTCATCTCATACTGTATAAAAAGCATTACATATATCCCAAAATGTAATGCACCTGCTATTTATAGTGTAACAAAATTGGCTTAAAGTACAACATACACTGTAATGAATGATTTGAAGTTTAAAAAGAAAGCTATTAGAGTATGTTTTACAAGATTTCAGTCTTTCTGCTTCAAAATTGCATGTTAAATGTGTTACTTGATGTTTCTGTGAATGCATATTGTTTCAAAGTCCTACACAATTTTTTTTTTCCCAGTATGACTCACTGAATGAAACACGCAACATAATAAGGTGTGTTTTTGTTGCATAATGTCTGCAGTATAACCTGGCATTGTACACTAGAAATATTCTTACAGTAGCTCTACTGCAAGTGACTTTGGACAAAAGCATGAGCTAAATGCATGAATGTAAATACATTGTGCACCAATTTTGCATGTTTTTAGTGAAAGCTTTGTTCTAAACAGAAATATTTCAGGTGACCCGTCCAGATCTCTTCAGGCCTCACACACACACACACACACACACACACACACACACACACACACACAACACACACACACGCGAGGGCAATAATGATGGACCAGATGGGGTTTTTGAGCGAGCGGTTTAGACGAGCTGCGGGTGGCTCATGAAGGACACACACACACATCCACACACACACCAGGACTGACGTTCACCGCTGACTCACTGAAGTACCAACAAACTGTCCTCTGGGTTCAAAGAAAACTGATTTTTATCAGCCAAGTGTTAAAATACAAATTCTCAGTAAGTTTGTGCATGGAAATGTGTGTGTTTGTTAGTTTCTGGAAGTCAAAGGTTTCTGCAGATCCTGTTGGAGAGTAAACATGCCATTAAAGCTGCTGTGTGTGACACTGGCTTATTTTTGTGTTATTTACATACTACTATAGATTTGATTATTTTTATATTTTCAGTTTTCATTTTATGCACATGCTATGTGCTTTTGCCACTCAAAAGTTTGGGATCAGTGAAATTTTTTATGTTTAAAAAAAAAAAAGTCTCTTATGCTTATCAAAGTTCCATTTATTTGATCAAAAATACAGAAAAAAAGTGATATTATGAAATATTATTGTTTTATTATTATTGTTTTATTTTAAGTCTACTAAAGTCAATTATTATTAGTCTGATGCTTTTTTCTGACTCGACCAGTCATTGTTTTTTATTTATTTATTTTATTATTTATCATTTTCATTATTTATTATTCTTAGTGATTGTGCTATGTGCTTTTGTCATTTTATTACTATTATATATATATATATATATATATATATATATATATATATATATATATATATATATATATATATATGTATATATATATGTATATATATATATAGAGAGAGAGAGAGAGAAATAAAAAAAAAAAAAAATATATATATATATATATATATATATATATATATATATATATATATACACACACACATACACTGCCGCACAAAAGTTTAGGACCAGTAAAATTGTAAATATTTTTTAATATTTTAATAATGAAACTTTGATGAGCATAAGACTTTTTTTTAAGTTCTATTTATTTGATCAAAAATACAGAAAAAAGTGATATTGCAATATTATTGCAATACAAAACAGTTTTTAAACAGCTTTTTTTATTTTAATATCCTTTAAAATATAAATTATTTCTGTAATGTAAAGCTGAATTTTCATCAGCCATTACTCCAGTCTTCAGTGTCACATGATCCTTCAAAAATAATTCTAATATGCTGATTTATTACTTTTACTATCAAGCAAGACAAAACCGTAAAAAACACATTTTGCCTATGTAATCTATGCAATGGTGAAAAAAAAATGCAAAATACCTTCGGCCCACTGTTTAATTTTGTTAGGCTTTGGCCGAAATTTTCATTTCAGTACATCCCTAGTAAAAAGTTGTCAATTAAAAAGTTGTAAATTGTCAATTTTTTTTAGAAGATAACCAATCGTTTTGACTGGGATCGTTTAGAGCTCTTTGAAGCTGCATTAAAACTGCATTTTTAACCTTCAACCCATTGAGCACCATTTACATCCACTTAATAAAGAAAAATCCTGTAATGTTTTCCTAAAAAAACTTAATTTCTTCGCAACTGTAGAAAGAAAGATATGAACATCTTGGATGACAAAGGGGGTGAGTACATTTTCAGGAAACTTTCATTTTGGAAGTTGAGTAACATTTCTAATTAGCATTTATTTCTAGTTTCTCATCTCATATTTTGATTTTATTTCAGCTTTAATTATTTCCATTAAAGGGGTCATCGGATGCCCATTTTCCACAAGTTGATATGATCCTTTAGGGTCTTAATGAGAAGTCTATAACATACTCTGGTTAAAATTTCTCAAGGGTAGTATAATAAACACTCTTTTTACCTTGTCAAAATCAGCCCTTTTAAAAGCGAGCTATTCTGTTGCATGTACCTTTAAATGCTAATGAGCTCTGCTCGCCCCGCCCATTTCGGCTGTGGGATGATGAGCCGTGATGTTTACTTTAGCTGCGTTTAGCTGCGAAATTTGCTAACCAACACATTATTAAAGGGGTCATTGGATGCAAAACTCACTTTTACATGTTTAAACATTAATGTGTGTTGGCAGTTTGTGTACACAACCATCCTACAATGATAAAAATCCAAGCAGTGGTATTTTTTTAATCTTTAAAAGTAATATCCCCTTTTAAAATCAAGTCATTCTCAGCTTCTTGTGGGTGTGACGACACACAGACAGAGGCCACTCCCACGACAGTTGATTGACATGAGCGCCTTACCTTAGCCCCGCCCTCACCGAGCTGAAACAGTCCGACTCTGATTGCCATTGTGTGACTCAGGTGCAGGGGAAGACAAGAATGTCTCCGACTGAGCGATTGAGGTGTTCTGTTGTTGGATGTAATAATGAACACAGCAGTCGTCATTTACTCCCGACATCTGAGCTGCTGAAGATACAGAGGATTAATGTTACTTTTGATTTTAAAAGGAAAGTGCAGATCCCGATCTACATATGCGTCTATGTTCGTGTGAATCGTTTGTGATGCAGCTTCACCCACAGCAGAAGTGAGGATAAGGGTAGCTGTCGCTGTGAATCTCCTGGAGCTTCATCCCAGTGCTGAGCATCATGGCTTCTGCACACCTGCAGGGCACAAATCAAATGCATGTTTGACTTCATGAGGAGGTCTTTATGGTCTCTCACCTCTCTCTCTCTCTCTCTCTCTCTGATGTCTAAAGCCCCAGGAGCAGAGCCTTTGCCCCCTGCTTAAAGGTCAACAACCCCAGAGAGAAAGACAGAGATGGAGATGGAGCTCTGTCTGCAAAAATGTATTCAGTATGGTGAATGGAACTAGGAGAAATAATGAAAAGAGTTAAGATAAAAAAAAAATGTAAATAAAAAAAATATATAAATAGAAATGATTACATAGATTTAATTCAGTACCAAAATAAAAATCTATAAATAAAACAATAATAAACTGAAATTTATAAATATATTAAATTCTATACTACTAATAAAAAAATGAAAATAATACATGTAAATTAAATAAAAAATAAAATATATACACTAAATATAACAAAAATCTTAGAAAAATATATTTATCAAATAAACCAAATGCTGTTTTATGTAATACAAATTTAAAAAATCCATAAATTAAAAATAATTAATAGAAATGTGTTTAATTTAATACTAAAACAAAAATAAAACACAAATCCATGAATTAAAAAAAAAATAAATAAAAAGATATATGTATATTAATTCAATGGCAAAATAAAAATATGTAAATAAAAGAAATAATAAACAGAAATGAGTAAATATATTTAATTTAGTACCAAAATAAAAATCTATAATTAAAAAATAATAAACAGTAATGTATATATTTAATTCAATTCTGCTAATACAAGTAAATAAAATAAAAGTAAAACAATAAATTTAAATAAAAAAATATATTTTTGTACCAAAATAAATATAACAAAAATCGTAAAAAATCTAATTATCAAATTAATTAAAATGCTGTTTTATAAAATATATTATATATTATATAAAAATAATGAATAGAAATATAAAAAAATTAAAAAATCTATAAATTAAAAATAATGAATAGAAATGTGTTTAATTTACTACTAAAACTAAAATACAACACAAATCCATGATTTAAAAAAATAAATAAATAAAAAGATTTATGTACATTAATTCAATTTAATTCAATTGCAAAATAAAAATATGTAAATAAAAGAAATAATAAACAAAAATTAGTAAATATATTTAATTTAGTACCAAAATAAAAATCTATAAATAAAAAAATAATAAACAGAAATGTATAAATATATTTAATTCAATTCTGCTAATCCAAGTAAATAAAATAAAATGAAAAGTAAAATAATAAATGTAAATTAAAAAAATATTTTAGTACCAAAATAAATATAACAAAAATCTAATTATCAAATAAATCAAATGTAATTTTATATAATATATTTTATATATTATATAAAAATAATGAATAGAAATGTGTTTAATTTAATACCAAACAAAAATACAACACAAATCCATGAATTAAAAAATAATAAATAAAAGATCAAGGAATATATTTAATTCAGTACCAAAATAAAAATCTATAAATAAAAAATAATACACAGAAATGTATAATATATTTCATTCAATACTAAAATAAACATCTATAAATACAACAAAAGATAAAAACATATCAATGTATATATTGTATATATGAAAAATGAAATAAATTTGATAAATAAAAATAATAAACAGAAACATTCACATAGATTTTATTTGATATAATAATAAAAAAAATGAAAAATAATAAATGTAAATAATTTTTTTTATTATAAAATACAATTATAGTATTTTATAAATAGTACTAAAATAAATCTGGGAAAAAATCTAATTATCAAATCAATCAAATGCTGTTATAAATACAAAAAAAATAAATAAAAAATCTACAAATAAAAATAATGAATAGAAATGTATATTTAATTTTATAATCAATTAATATATTAAATTCAATGCCAAAATAAAAATCTACAAATGAAAAATCTACTTAAATTCAAAATCGAAGTAACAAAATATTTTAATATTGGACATTTGAAATATTTAAGCATTCTCAAGTCATATAAATATTTAAGCATTCTCATGCATGTCATATAAAGGTTAATAAGTGTTTTAAATCAGTCACTCATGATGTTCAATCTCAGTGAGGATGCTCCCTTAGAAGGGTGCTGCCTATGTAGACACCTATGTGGTTTGGCACAAAGCTGTTCTACACACAAACACACACAGACACACATCTTGTACACAACTATAATCCTCTTAATCTGTCATTAAAACACTCTTAATGTAAACCACATGATGTCTGACCGTGTCCACAAACAGTGCAAGTCCAATTAGCATCACATCCATCAAGCCTGTTATTCTAATACATTATGAAAGTATATAAAATATATAAATAAGACTTTAAAATACAAACTATAATGAGCTGCATGTTCTTTTGAGTAACTGAATGCACTTCTATAATGCATTGATAATAATAATATTATCCTCTTATACTTAAAGAGTATGATACATTAGAAAAAAACACCTAAAACTATACACCTAATTAAATGTGTGTATTGTTTAAGGGTGTATTGTTTAAAACGATTTAAGAATGTAATATAAATATGTACACTACCAGTCAAAAGTTTGGTCAAATACAAATTGTGGCAAGGAATGATTCTCTGTTTGTTTTTAAGAAAAAACTGAAGTTAAGATTTTTTTTTTCCCATGGAAAAAACAAATGTTTTTCTTAAAAACAAACAGAGAATCATGCCTTGCCACAATTTGTATAAAAAAAAAAAAAAAAAAAACCAAACTAAACTTAACTAATAATAATAATAATAATAATAATAATAATAATAATAATTTGTAAAATAAATAAAATAAAAATAAATAAAAATAAAATAAAATAAAAATAAAATAAAATAAAATTAAATAAAAATAAAATAAAATAAAATAAAAATAAATAAAAATAAAAATAAAATAAGATAAAATAAAATAAATTTAAATAAAATAAAATTAAAATAAATAAAAATAAAAATAAAAATAAAATTAAATTAAATTAAATAAAAAATAAAATTAAATAAAATTAAAATAAATTAAAATAAATTAAAATAAATTAAAATAAATTAAAATAAAATAAAATAAAATAAAATAAAATAAAATAAAATAAAATAAAATAAAATAAAATAAAATAAAATTAAATTAAATTAAACATTTATATATTCAAAACAAACTAAACTTATGTCGAAGGAAGAACCTGAGCCCCGTATACAGACCAGAAGATCACAGACACTCTTTTCACATCAGACAATAAAAAAACACCTAAAAACAGCAGCAAAAAACTCTGAAGCCACACTATCTCCTCCGGTTTTGTTTCTGAGTTATCAGTGATGTTGGATGTTTCTGTTACGTGTGCGGTAAACGCGCACACACACACAAACACCCCAGAGCTGCTTTCACAGTAACTAACCACACACGCCGGCAAACGCTCCTCAACAAGCGCACGGGACAGAGAGAATAATACAAAGGAACTGGCCTGATGTCCTTCCCTGATACCTCGTTCACACCGAGACCTGATCAACATGACAAGCTGTCCCTCCACACACACACACACACACACACACACACACACACACACACACACACACACACACACACACACACACATATACACACGTGTGTTTAATACGGGACTTTTAGTGTGTGTGTGCTTGTGCTCTCGGTGATCTGCTGCCGTGCTGCAATCTGGCTCTGATCTCTGAGCTAAACCCTTTGACACAGAGTTTTTAATTAAAACTACATTATGATTAACCAGGCAGAAGCCCCCCCACCTCTCTCTCTCTCTCTCTCTCTCTGTGTCTGTCTGTCTCTCCATCACACCGTTTCTGAGCAGGTCTGATTATGACTCCAACTATATGTCTGTGTATGTTATAGATGTGATGACCTGAGCGCCTGACCTGATCATAACGTAATTTTATTATGTTTTGTAATGAACAATATCCCTGATCTGGGCGCGTATTCTAAGAATCCTCTCAAAAAGCTCCTAATTTACCTTAAAAATTCCTACGTAGGAGTCTTAGCTTAAGAGTGATTCAGGACCAGCCTAAGAGCAACTCTGAGAGAAGAAAAGACAAAAACTTTCATCTTAGTGTGGAGCTATTGCTAGCTATGACAGCCTTTTGAAGACTGTGATTGGTTGGTTGTCCAAGAAGGAAATAAAAGAGCACTATTAAGTGTAAGGTCTAGTATAAGCCTTTACTTTGAAATTATAGGCCTAATTTTTCCTGTTTTAATACACAAACACATATTATATATATGTTTATATATATTTTTTTATTTACCACGCTGTTAATGTTTTATTTAATGTATTTGATAGGAAATGAACAGATTCTGGAAAAGCTGTAATTGTGTGTGTGATCTCTGCTGCATAGTTGCATTGTTTCCAGTTGCCAAATATGTTCATGTAATAAATGTAGAGATTACTTCCAATTCTTACACTACGGCATTTCTGCACTATGTCGGAGATGTTAGCATGTAATAAAATCGGTCACAAACATTATCCCTGCACAATCTTATGTGTAGCATCTTATTAACTCACTGTCATGCATTGTGTGCAAAATATTTCTTTGCCCTCCTCATGTTTTGTCAGTTTTCTCCACTGCTAAAAAAAACTCTTAAAGGTGCCATAGAATGCATTGAGAGAATATTTTAAATTGTTCTCTGATATCTACATAGAAGGTATATGGCATAGGAACGGGCAAAAAATCTCCAGAAATGGTTTTACAGCTCCGTTTACAACCCTAGGATTTGTCCCTAGAATGAAATGCTCTGTTATTGCCTTATTTGGAAGCTTCATGAATATTAATGAGCTCTGCTCTGATTGGTCCTCGTCCGTACTCCTAACAATTTTGGACCTTAAGACCTCTTTTAAGGGATAAGATGCTTTCTGGATTACTTTTTTCTTTATTAGGACCTTTTCTTTAATTTTAAGAGGAAACACTCACATTTCAACTCTTTGCACTAAGATTTTTTATGAATACGGGCCCTGATCTTTAAAGTCTGATCTGAACAGTCTGAGTGATGTTTCTAAAGGGAGAGTTCAACAAAGATGTTTACATGCAACAAACTCAGCATAACCAGACAATCTTCCACAAATATTAAACATTTTCCTCCATAATTTATATAAACGCTTTAATAAAATACTAGCTGCACATTTTTGTTTGTGTACATAACCACTGCTGTTGTAATTTCAGCTGTATCTCAAATAGTTCATACCATTGATATTCCCTGAGAAGTGAACATATAAGATAGCCGCAGTGTTTTAAACATATCCCTGCTGAAAAAACCCCCCAGCTAAAACCAGTCTAGGCTGGTTGACTAGTCTTAGCTGGTTTAAGCTGGAAGTAGCTGGTTTTAGCTGGTCGAGTGGCCAAAACCCCTCTAAAACCAGCCTTGTTGACCAGCTAAAACCAGCCAACCAGCCTACACTCTTAAAAATAAAGGTGATTTAAAATGTTCTTCACAGCGATGCCATAGAAGAACCCTTTTTGGTTCCACAAAGAACTATTCAGTTAAAGGTTCTTTAAAAAAAAAACATATCTTTCTTACATTTTTTTTTTTAATAGGTTCTTCAGATGTTAAAGGTTCTTTATGGAACCATTTAGAAAGAAAAAGGTTCTTCTATGAAACTACTAGGACACTCTTAAAAATAAAGATGCTTTAAAGGTTTTTCACAGCAATGTAATGGATGCATTTTTGGTTCCACAAAGAACCATTCAGTCAAAAGTTCTTTAAAGAACCATCTCTTTCTTACCATTTTATAATCTGAAGAACCTTCTTTTACCACAAAGAATCTTTTGTAAAACGCAAAGGTTCTTCAGCTGTTAAAGGTTCTTTATGGAACCATTTAGAAAGAAAAAGTTTGTTCTATGGCATTGGGAAGCACCTTTATTTTGTCTCTACTTTTTATTATAAAAATTTAAGAAAGAGATTGACTGAATGGTTCTGGAACCAAAAATGGTTATTTTATGGCACCCTTATTTTTAAGAGTGTAATGGTATGGACAGTATGTGTTTTGTATTTGAAGTGTCCCATTCTGTGCAGCACACAGTGAAGTTTCAGCTTGCTAAAAACACTTTTATGGACATACAGCCTAACAACTACCCAGAATAAGCTAATCACCAACCAAAGCATCCTAGCAACCTCCAACCTCATGTTCAGAAGATGTAACAACAGCCAATATTGCATCATCATGTAAAGCAGCTCAGAAGAGCAAACTTCAGCTCATTTCATCCTCACGTCTGTCAGAGCTGCTAAAAGCCACATCAGCCGTGTGAAGTGGGATCACAGGTCAGCAGGTTAAGGGTCGCGAACTGACACTTCCTATGTCTGAAAACACTCCTCAGCCTCTTCAAACACCCAGAGCCGCATAAAGACATAAAGTACCAGGAAAGTTCATCGCAATGTATAAATAACAAAGGAACAGATGCATTCATATATTCATCCATAGCTAATGCTGACAGTGATGAAGACAAGAAGTGATTTGTCATCATCCCGATCTGAATATTCAAGGAGTCAGATGAGGTTGATTATTCTTTGATGCGCTGTGAAACATTTGCTGCGTTTGCTTTCAGTCGTATTAATTAAGCAACACTGTTTTAAAGACAAACCGTGTGACGTGTTTCGTTCCTGAAAGAGAAAACAGATGCAGCACGCGGAGCTCGAGCTGGAGGTGTGAAGAAACGCAGTCCTGTAGAAGAACAGCGTTCTCGCTCTGTCTTACACTCCCTCTGACAGCAGTGTGTGTGTGTGTGTGTGTGTGTGTGTGTGTGTGTTTGTGCCTCCAGCACCACTGGTCTCACACAGGTACATTTACCTCCACAAATACACTGCTATATGTACGTGAAAAATCGCTGCTCAAATCAGCATCATCTGTTTTACAGACCTGTTTAGTCTGGTATTTTTGGTCATTCTGTTACAAATGAATCCATTTACACACGATTTCCCTGTGAAATAATCCAAACAACAATATGCAAGATTCATATATGGGTCAAAGATGTAAAGATGTCCATGTCAAAAGAAATTTACAAAAGTGCATGTTAAATGTAAATGTAAGTAAAGTGTCTACTTTTAAAATTTCAAACGTTTTTGAAGATTAAAATGTTACAATTTGGTTGAAATAATGTTACATTGTCATTTAGTGCAACAATATTTATGTACACATTCAAACAACATGCTTAGTCTGACTTGTACATATTAAAATATATAAAAGAATAAGAGCGCATATTACATTTTTTGTGTTTTAAATTAGCGAAAGTTCTTACTGACAAAACAGTGGCAGATTTCATTTAAGTTAGTATTTGGGGTGAAAGTAATTAATCTTTTAATATGTCATAAATTGATTTTTGTTGTAAATATGCATGAAAAGATTGTTACACTAAATTACATTTTAGCGGGTGTCTTCTGTAATTTAGGGAAAAATGTATGATATTTATGTTTTGCTCAGAAAAACAAAAAAGCGATTAAATTAAACAGAAAACTTTTAAATATTTTTCTGGAAAAACAACAACGATTTAAAGCAGTATTACACTTATTGTTTTTATGCTTAAACCCTTTTTCGTCTTCTATTCACATCTATTCTTGTAAACATTACAAATATTTTATATATTTTTAAAATATATTTTAATGAAAATCATGTCTTTTTAACATGTATAATATTTAAAAAGCATTTATTTTTTATTTTAATGTAATCTTTATTAATTACAACTTTAATTGAAATAAAAGCTTTGTCATTTTTTACAATTTTGTCTTTAATTATCATTAATTAAAATAAAGACTTGTGATGTTTTTAAACATTAAATAGTCTTTTATTTTGGCATTATATTAATTACTATAAATATATAATTATAAAGTATTTTTAATGTTCTGAACATAAAACAAACCTTTATTATATTTTGACTTTATTACAATAAAGGCATTTTAATCTATCTATTTTCATTTTATTTTACATTTTAAAATTGTCTTTAATTATAATTTCTTTTATTTTAATTATTTTTTTATTTTGTCTTTATAATCATTTATTTAAACAAAGACATATAATATTTTTTTAAACATTTTAAAAGCCTTTTTTTTTTGCCTTTAATTATTGAAATTTGTATTTAAATTAAATTTAAAAAATTGTGTTTATACCACAAGAGGTGCATTGGAATATTTTTGTATAAAAGCAACCAAACTCCAAACCGCATTCATAAAGATACATGAACAGCACTGAAATATTTTCTGCAATATCTAGAATTTATGTTCATAAATATTCATAAAATGTCCTGGTGTTAAAATTTTATTGGATGAGCCACATGATGAAAAACATTAAATTTTAAACAGCTGATATGATGTAAAAATCCAAGTCAATTAAACACTAAGATATATTTATTGTGATTTCTATTCATAAATGTCCCTATTTATTAAAAATGGGTTTCTTTTATTATTTTACTGTTATTTTCAAAAAACAATCACTTAAGGGAGTGAGTGATTTACAATGGTTAAGAGAGGTTAACCTGAACTAAAAACTCTCAGCTCTCTAATAGCCGCGAGTGGCTTTATCCTGCACTCTATCTGTGCTTTAAACGGATATAAAACACGTCTGCCACTAACGCTGTGACAAATAAAAACACAGATCTGTGAATTTCTGGACTCCCGTGATTCAAAATCCTGATTTGTCCTCAATCTGTTGTGTGCAGAATCTTCCGCCGCACACAAACGCAGCGATACGAGGCACAGGAGCGAGCGCTGAGCGGCCGCTGGGCTCGGCCAGGCATGATGCCATCAGCTGCAGCTTCACGTTGGCACGGCTCCTTCGCCCTTGCCCTTGCCCTGTCGATGCCAGCCGAAGGCACAGGGTGGCACCTTGGCCGAGCTGCCCAATGGTCCAGCTAATCATATGCATCTCTGTAGGGCAGATCAGGCCACCCTGAGAGACGCCAGCAGACAGTCGAGCAGATACTACAAACACTCCAAATATGACACCGTTTGGAGGGGAAGGAAGATCGAATGACCTCCTAATGTTCTGTCCTGCACCATTCTATTCATATTTTTTGGCCTTCTGTTTAGTTTGTGTTTGGTCAAGTCAAAAGACCTGATTGTGACATTCATCCACCTCAAACGCCATTGCAATCACCCAAAACACTTTAAAAACTACCCATATTACTACAGGAACCACCTAGAATACTGTAGCAACCTTGTAGCAAACACTTAAAGCATCCTAGCAAACACCCTGAACAACCTAGCAACACCCTAGCAACCACTTTTGAAACCACCCAGAACACCCCAGTAACCACCCAAATCACATTATTAACCACCCACAATATCATAGTAGCTGCTCAAAACACTATAGCAACCACCAAACAAAACCTAGCACACCCTAGCAATGACCCGGATCATCGTAATAACCACCCAAACACCCTCGAAACCACCCAGACCACCCGGATCATCACAGTGACCATGCAACACCCTAATAAGCAACCACAGTACCCTACTAACCTCCAAAGAACAATGAAGCAACCACCCAGTATACCCTAGTAACTACCCAAGTATCCTAGCAACACTCTGGAAACTATCCAAAACATCCTAGCAACACCCTAGCAATGACCTAGATTATCATCACCATTGGAAGCAACCAAAATCCAGAATACCCTAGTAATCAACCAAAACATACTAGCAACACCCTGGCAACTATCCAAAACATCCTAGCAACAACCTATTAATGACCTAGATTATCATCACCATAGGAAGCAACCAAAATCCAGAATACCCTAGTAATCAACCAAAACATACTAGCAACACTTTACCAACCACCAAAACATCCTAGCAACGCCCTAGCAATGACCCAGATCATCATAGTAACCAACTAACAGCTTAGTAAGCAACCACAATACCCTAGTAACCTCCAGAAAAACAACTTAGCAACCACTCTGAATACCCTAGTAACCACAAGCATCCTAGCAACACCCTAGCAACTATCCAAAATATTCTTGCATCACCCTAGCAATGGCCTAGATCATCACAGTAACCACCCAACACCCTAATAAGCAACCACAATACCCTAGTACCCTCAAAAAAACAACTTAGCAACCACTCTGAATACCCTAGTAACCACAAGCATCCTAGCAACACCATAGCAATGGCCCAGATCATCACAGTAACCACCCAACACCCTAGTGAGCAACCACAATACCTTAGTAATCACCCAAAATGGTTTAGAAACCACCCAGTATACCATAGTAACCACCCAAGTATCCCAGCTAAACCCTGGCAACTATCCAAAACATCTTAGCAATGGCCCAAGTCATCATAGTAAACACTCAACACCATATGAAGCAACCAAACTACCCTAGTGACCACCCAAAACATCCTAGCAACACTCTAGCAACCTCCCAAAACATCCTAGCAACACCCTATCAACTAAGGTGTAGTAACCACCCAACACCTAAGTAACCAACATACCCTTGTAACTACCCAAAAAACTTAGCAACCACCCAGAATACATTTGTAACAACTCAAAACAACATAGCAACACCCTAGCAACCACCCAAACATCCTACCAACACCTTATCAATAATCCAGATCATCACAGTAACCACCCAACACCCTAGCAAACAACCGCAATAACCTAGTAACCATCCAAAACAACTTAGCAACCACCAGAATACATTAGTAACAACTCACAACATCCTAGCAACATGCTAGCAACCATATCCTTGCAACACTATAGGAATGACCCAGACAGCATAGTAACCACCCAACACCTTTGTAAGTATCCACAATACTCTAGTAACCACCCAAAACAACTTGACAACCACCTAGAATACCTTAGTAACTACTGAAAACCCAGCAACCACCTACCAATACCTTAGAATTCACCTAAATCATCTTAGCAACACCCTAGCAACAACCCAAATCATAGCAACCACCCAAAACACTCTAGAAAGCAACTAGAATACTCGTTATCACCCAAACACCCTAGAAACTAGCCAAAACACTCTAGCAACCACACAGAACACCTATTAACAACCCAGAATACCCTAGCAACACCCTAGCAATGACCCATTTCATTATAGTAACCACTCAAAACCCTGTTAAGTAACCACAATACTGAAGTAACCCCCCAAAACAACTTGGCAACCACCCAAAACATCCTATCAACACCCTAGCAACCACCCAAAATATCCTAGCAACACCCTAGCAATGGCCCAATTCATCATAGTAACCTCCCAGCACCTTAGTAAGCAACCAAAATACCCTAGTAACCACCCAAAACACCTTAGCATCCACCCAGAATACCCTAGCAACACCACAGCAACCACCCAAAACATGCTAGTTACACCCTAGCGACAAGTTCAAAATGTAAAAATTGTCACATTTCTCAGAGCTGCTAAAAGCCACATGAGCTGTGTGAAGTGGGGTCAGAGGTCAACAGCTCTGCATTCCTGGGGTTAAAGGTCACAATCAGACACTTTTCAGTTCTAGTCTTGCGTTTGAGTTCCTGTAGTCTATATGACAATCAGGTTTAAATAGAAACAACAGGCGTTTATGGAAGAACAGAGTAAGTGTGTGTGAGAGAGAGAGTGTGTGTTACAGGTGGACGTTCGGATGAAGCATCTGTTGTCTGTACAGATGAGTGACCCACAGCGGGACGGACACACCTTACACAGGAGGTGTGTGTGTGTGTGTGTGTGTGTGAGCGTGTGTGTCGTAACCTTGTGTCTCTCAATGTCAAGTGCTTTCAGATTGATGTTCACCTTCACTGTCTGAGGTCAGTGAGATCAGTCTGTCTATGTGCTTAAATCAGTCTCCCTCTCTCATATTGGAGGAAGAGGAAACTGCAGGCTGGAAAAAAGGAAATTGAGGAATGTAGAGCACATGCGACACTTTGGCTGTGAGCCATACTTGTCCTGTCTGTCTGTGTCTGTGTCTGTCTCGCTCTCTGACTGTAAACCCTCATCCGCTCTGATCCGTCTAACCTTTCCGCGAGCTGCCGGGAGAGCCGCCGCTGTCAGCCGTGATGCTGCGGTCCTGATGCTGTAACATGAAGGCTCTTCGAAGGCTCATTGTGATCACACTCACCTGTGTGTGTCAGACGCAGAGACGAGAAACAGTGAGATCAGATCTGCTGTGGTGGTCTGTGGTGTTTTCACAGCTAAACACACATTTCCATGCACACGCTAAATATTGACTGTAATATATCCAGCTGTAAATCTACTGCTGGCTCTGGATAATAAAAAATAAATAAAATAAAATAAAATAAAATAAAATTTTAATCATGGAAATAATTACACAGACATATACATACAGCATATTTATAGCAATAGCCAAAAATACATTATAAGGTGTCGAAATGATCGATTTTTCTTTTATGCCAAAAATCATTAGGATATTAAGTAAAGATCATGCTCCAGGAAGATATTTTATAAATTTCCTACTGTAAACATATCAAGACTTATTTTTCGATTAGTAATATGCATTGCTAAGAACTTCATTTGGACAACTTTAAAGGCGATTTTCTCAATATTAAAATTTTTTGCACCCTCAGATTCCAGATTTACAAATAGTTGCATCTTGATTATACATCAAAACGTGTTTTTATGAACTGCATTTTGCATTTTGGAATTGTAGGGCTGCACGGTAAATTATATTTTAATAATAAATGCACAGAAATTAAGAAAAAAAGTTAAATAAATAAATCATAATAAGACAAAACATCATTTATTTTAGTAAATAAAGGAAAAAAAACTAAATATATATGGTTTTTAAAGATGTTTCTTATGCTCATCAAGGCTGCATTTATTTGATCAAAAATACAGAAAAAATGTAAAGGTTTTCTAACAATATACACTACTACTGTTCAAAAGTTTGGGGTCAGTCAAATTTTTTATTCTGTTTTTGAAAGAAATTAATACTTTTATTTACCAAGAGTGTGTTAAATTAATAAAAAGCAATAGCATAGATTTAGATTCAGATTCCAGATTTTTAAATAGTATCTTGGCCAAATATTGTCCTATCCTAACAAACCATACATCAATAGAAAGCTTATTTATTAAAAAACAACAACAACTAATAGTTATTACCTTACTTACCCAGTTAATTGATTACACTGATAATTGCGGGAAAAAAAAACTGTATTACAAGTTTTCTAAAATGTCAGGTTTAAATATGCAAATGAGGCATTATTTATTTAAATATGTGCTAATTTGCATACTTTTTACAGACTCTTTACTCTTCACAGAGACCTTTTTCTTGCAATTCGGAAACAAAAAGTCAAAATGTAAAACTTTAAAATCTACATTATAAAATTCTGAGGGGGGGATTTGTGCATCCCATAATTTTAACTTTTTATCTTTTTTTATCTCATAATTCAGACTTTTTTCGGTGCAATTCTGATGAAAAAAAAAACATTGTTGCAAGATATAAACATATAAATTCACAATTTTTGAAAACAATTGCGAGAACTCAATTTCGAAAAACTGACTTGATTGGTTTTGTGGTCCAGGGTCACATATTGTTTGCCATAAAGAACTATACAGGAACTACACCTTCTCCATAGCCATAACAGAACAGAATAAAACAAAACAGAAAGCCTATATTTTCCAAAAGCTCAGCTCCAAAAGTGAACATCAAAGTTTGACAGGTGTGACAGGTCGCAGAGCCGGCGGTTTGCTCATCTGGAGCTAAAGAGCAGAAAGCGGCGCTCGTGACAAACAGTGCAAACGCCCTGAGAGACAAACCTCCGCCCCGCCCCACCCTCCCCCAAACATGAACTTGTGCCCCCTGCCCCAGATTTGACCCCTGTCTCTCTCTCTCTCTCTCTCTCTCACACACACACACACACACACACACACACACACATGGCCTCTTCTCCAATGCCGTCCCACTGAAGTGAGAAAATAAGACATCGTATCTATTAACACATCCGTCTGAAAGCGTGTGCGGATAAAAAAACAAAGCAGAGGAGAAAAAAACGCCGGATTGACCGGCGGATGCACGGATGTGATGCTGGACGGAGAGGTGACAGAGAACAGGCCGCATCTCTGTTCAAACATGTGGAGGTGAAAATCTCCCACACACTCATATCACACATCGATCGCTCCGATTGATCCACACACAAGCTGATCAATAGAGAGGAATCTGTCTGGGCATGTAGACAGAACAAAGGAACAGTGTGTGTGTGTGTGTGTGTGTGTGAGAGAGAGAGACTCCAAACTAATACCTCGCATCTCAAAGCATCCACTGACACATTAGCGATTGGGAATATTGTTGTGTTTTTGCGTGTTTGCGTCGCACATGAACTGGTGCGCGGGAAATAATTGGGCTGATTTCGGGCAGCGTCTAACGCTGGATGTGTTTCTGTAACGAGTTGAACTCGTTATCACGGCGAACCTTAATTACTGTGTTCTTACAGCATCTGAAGGCTGCGTGAGACGGTCTGTGCCCACACACACACACACACACACACACACACACACACACACACACACGAGATGTGCTTTTTTGCAGTGCACAATTACACAAACATGTGAAATTTGATAGGAATTAATTGAAAAAATCCTCCCTGAATAGAACTGAAACACACATGCGGCACAGACTTTGTATTTATTATCATTTATATTTTATATTTTAGAATATTACGTGAAAATTATTATATTAAGTGACAGTTTGTATGGAGACTTGATTTCATCACACAATAATAAAAAAAGGACTTTTTTATTTCATAAGTCTGACTTTTTTCTTGCAATTCTGAAACAAAAATTCTAAATTTAGAATTCTAAAAAAAATAAAAAACTTTTCTTCTCAGAATTTTGAGCTTGCATCCATAAATTTAATCTCATACTTATCTCATATTTATCTCATACTTTTTTCAATGCAATTCTGAGGAAAAAAACATTGTTGCAAGATATAAACCTATATAAACCACAATATTGAAAAAGAAAAGAATTAGAATTCTGATTTTTACACACACTTTGAAACAAAACAAAAGTAACTTTTTAAGTTCATAATTAATTCTGACTTTTCTCTTGCAATTCTGAAACAAAAATTCTAAATTCTAAAATTCTAAACTTAGAATTATGGTTGGGGGGGGGGGGGGGTTGTGAGATATAAAAACTTCTCAGAATTCTGAGTTTGCATCCCATAAATGTAACTTTTTATGTTTTTATCTCAGAATTCAGACTTTTTTCACAATTTTAGAAAAGAACAGAATTACCATTAATATTTTATAGTTTAGACCAGTGTTTCCCAAACTTTTTTTCTGGGGACCCACATTTTAAAGTCGATAAATCCTTGTGACCCAATAAACATTAAGCCCATATAGTTCATATATCACGAAGAGAATTTATGCATTAACAAAATATGTGTGACCATTTTTAAGGTCATGCTTCCACTTAACTATTTAAAAGAGATACAGATATTTGACAAAGCACATTTTTTTTATTTAAGTAAAATGCAGATTTCCAGAAAATGCTGTTTACCACAAACACAATATTTATCCGTTATTTTGATTTCAAATCCACAAGTGCTTTTTCAGCATTGTGATCCTCTTTTATCACAGTACACTAATACAGTAACAGACATTTTCACGTTTAAACTCAATAAAAAACAACATATTATTCAATGCACTTGACTTCTAGATTTGTATATTAAGTTGCTCAAGCAAGTTGCAACACATTTAAACACAACATAGGGAGGCTATAGCTTCCTTTTCTAATTGAAATTGGGCTATCAAAAAATATTTTAATTTAAACTTACCACAGACAGAAACAGTCGGCTCTCATGCTTTTCTTTCGCATTAAATCTTTATTAAAAACAATGCTTTAAAGAACTTTTCTGCCTGGACAAGTGCACATATTATGTTGCCTTTTTCTTTAAAACTGCACTTTTCCTTATTTTAAACCTAGCCAAAAAGCCACGTGTTGACTGTGAAAAAGTGGACTTCATTAATATGCATTTATGGGACATTTTCGTGTAAATCCATGTTCATTTTTACAGCGAACAATGCGCTGTCACTTTAATTCAGCACATGCAGCGCTTGCAGCACAGCAAAAAATAGAATTTGACGAAATGATTGCTGCTCTGCTGCAAACGCACTGCTTCTGGGACGCACTGCTGGACAGCAACCGCGTGCAGTGTGAACGCTCCAATCCGTTAACATGGGTGCGGAAAAAAATACGCAACGCATACGCACTGCAGACGGAGTATGAAACAGGCGACGCAGAGCGCAGCTAAAGAACAACAACAACAAAAAAGAAAGCAGAAGAAGAAAACAACGAGCTCCCTCGTGCGGCTAATAGGTGAACTATATGTGAACTACACACATAAATTTTAATCAAGAGTATATAGCGCACTGAAAAATAGTGCTCGACTTGGCGACCCATACAATATTTCCCGCGACCCACTTGTGGGTCGGGACCCCGCCTTTGGGAATGACTGGTTTAGACTATTAGGTGAAAATAGACAGTTTTCATAGAGGCTTGTAATAAAAAAAGTAATTTTGACCTTTTTTCTTGCAATTCTGAAACAAAAATTCTAAATTTAGAATTTTAAGGAAAAAAGTCAGAAATGTAAGAAAAAATTTCAAGAAAAAAAAAAAAAACTTTTCTTCTCAGAATTTTGAGCTTGCATCCCATAATTTTAACTTTTTATCTTTCTATCTCATACTTATCTCATATTTATCTCATACTTTTCTCAATGCAATTCTGAGGAAAAAAAACATTGTTGCAAGATATAAACCTAAATTCACAATATTGAAAAAGAAAAGAATTAGAATTCTGATTTTTACACACACTTTGAAAAAATACAAAAGTAACTGTTTAAGTTCATAATTCTAACTTTTCTCTTGTAATTCTGAAACAAAAAGTCAAAATTTGAAACTAAAAACTAAAATTTTTAAAATCGCCATTCTGAGGGAGAAAAAAATTGAGAGATATAAAAAATAAACTTTTCTGAATTCTAAATTCTAAAATTCTAAACTTGAAATTCTGAGGGGAAAAAACATTGTGAGATATAAAAAATAAAAACGTTTCTTTCTTTTCTTAAAAAAAAAAAATCTTCTCAGAATATTGAGTTACAATCACATAATTTTAACTTTTTATCAATTCAGACTTTTTTTTTTACAATTTGAAAAGGAATTGTGAGAATTAGAATTCAGATTTTTACACAAAGACCTGATTTTTGAAAAAAATTATAGAAAAAATCCTCCCTGAATAGAACTGAAACACACACACTTTGTATTTATTATGATTTATATTTTAAAATATTAAGAAAATAAAATAGAGAAAATAGAGAGTTTGTATGGAGACTTGTTTTCACCACACAATAATGAAAAAGTAATTGCAAATTTTTAAATTTCGTAATTCTGACTTTTTTCTTGCAATAATGAAACAAATATTCAAAATTTGAAACTTTAAATTCTAAAATTCTAAAATGTGAGATATAATAAAAATGAAAATAATTTTTTCAATTTGCATCCCATAATGTTAACTTTTTATCTGTTTTTATTTCATAATTTTAGAAAAGAGCAGAATTACCATTTATATTTTATAGTTAGACTATTAGGTGAAAATAGAGTTTTCATAGAGGCTTTTTTCTTGCAATTCTGAAACAAGAAGTCAACATTTGTAAATTTGTAAATAAAAAAGTCAGAATTGTGAGAAAAAATGTCAAGAAAAGAAAAAGCTTTTCTTATCAGAATTTTGAGTTTGCATCCCATAATTTTAACTTTTTATCTTTTTATCTCATAATTTTTTTTCAATGCAAATCTGAGAGAGAAAAAAAAAACATTGTTGCAAGATATAAACAAATAAATTCACAATTCTGGAAAAGAAAAGAATTGTGAGAATTAGAATTCAGATTTTCCGCCTCACATTTTAGTTTACACTGCTGCTCAAAGGTTTAGGATCAGTAAGATTTGTAATGCTTTTAAAGGAAACTTTTCTGCTCATTCAGGCTGTATTCATTTGATTAAAAATACAGGGAAAAAATGCAATATTGTAAAAAGTTAATGAAATTTAAAATAGCGGTTTTCTATTTTAATGTACTTTTAAATATAATTTATTCCTGTGATGCAATGCTGAATTTTCAGCATCATTTAGTATTAAACTGAAAGTATATAAAATGAAGCTTTGAAATCACAGGAATAAATCACTTTTAAAATATATTCAAATAGAAAACAGTTATTTTAAATAGTAAAACTATTTCCAAGTTTTACTGTTTTTGCTGTACCTTGGATCAAATAAATGCAGGCTTGGTAAGCAGAAGAGACTTCTTTAAAAAAAAAAGCATTAAAAATCTTACTGTTCAAAAACTTTTGACTGGTAGTGTAAAAAAAAATGAATAAATTATATTTACTAATATTACAAGTAAAGTGTTTTTTTATTTTTCAGGATTCCAGAATTTGACCTGGAGGTAGTTGAAAAACCAACTCTTGGAGCTTGGCAGTAATGGTTTAAAAGAAACAACCATTGTGGACAAAACCTGTCCTTTGGGCCTGAATAAGAATAAAAAGGCTTTCTTAAAAAGCTGCAATGCAACATTAAACATTACATTTCTCCAACACTTGCATTAGCAAGGTCACAAGTTTGATTCTCAGGAAATGCATGAACTGATCAAATTAAAATCTTGAATGCAATGAAAGTCACTTTGCATTTGAGCATCTGCCAAATGCATGAATCTAAAACGTTAAAATGAACCGAAATGCTGTCATTTCCTCAGAATGACCCAGATACTAAAATACCGCCGATAATTATGCATCAAGATGAATTCGTGCACAGATTGCAAAGATCATCTTCAAAAACAGAAAAGCTTGAGATGTCACAGACGTAGTTGCACATTCTGTAAGTCAGTGTGAGTTTTGTGCGGCGGAGGCTCGATTTCTCAATAGAAAGTTAATTAATAAGACTAACGAGGCTGTCTAAACATGTCTCAGAAAACTCTGAAACACGCAAACGCATGACATGTATAGAGAGCGGCTGCATTTCCATGATGCATTTATGCATACACAGACTTCCCCCTTTGAGAATTCATTGCCATGCACGCACACACACGCGCGCACGCAAACACACTCGTTACCCGGAATATCACACACGACATTTACAGGTGTTAAAAGATACATATTAAAAATACAGCGCGAAATTCCTCTGATAAGAGAGTGTCTTCCAACTCGCCTGCTCTGAACGACAGGGAGAGAGAGAGAATTCTCTGCGCGAGTCGTCTGGATTTTTGGCCGTGTTTGTTAAAGCGAGTCGAGTCTTAAGAGAAAGTGCTAAAATATACAGTGAGAGAAAGTGAGAGGAGTGATCCGGGGTGGGGTGGGGGGTGGAGAGAGAGAGAGAGAGAGAGAGAGAAAGAGAGACAGACAGAAACGCACAAATATGATATCAGGCTGCTCAGGACCAGCTGATCAACGTCCAGAGAACGTTTGAGCAACCTCTGCACAACTAAACAACTGCAGCACACACCGGCGGCTGTCAGGGGCTTTAAACATAGTCTGAGAGGCAATATTTGTTATTAGAAGTGAGTTAAATCGGATTCTTAAGGTTTAACAAATGACAGAATATTCATTTGATTTTATGAGCATGTTTCCAAAAGTAAAAATAATCAAATGAAGCAAATAATGTTAAAATAATACTAATAATGTTTAAAAAAGGAAATAATAATTTAAATATATAATACAATATAATATAATATAATATAATCCTAAATATTATATTATAAATTAGATATTATGCATATAATATAATGTAAAAAAATATATTATAAAATAAATTGGGTCTTTAGTCATTGTCAATAACTTTAAAAGAAGATTAAATAACAAAAATAAGTTTATGATATGTGCTATTGACAGGACTAAATATATGCGTGTAAAAAAAATACAAATAAAGAAATAAATACATACATAGTCTTTATTATAGATCAAACATACAGACAACTGAGGTAATATGTGCTTGTTTTAAATAAATAAATAAATAAAATGTATTATAGTTTGTGTCTGCAGTCAATGTAAATAACTTCACATTAAAACAACTGAAGTGTATAATATGTGCTTGTTTAAAAATGAAATAAATTAAAATAAAATATAATAAAAATAGTTTTATTAAAGTTTGCGTCTGTAGTGAATGTAGTGATATGTGCTTGTTTATAGAACTAAATGTATGTGAAAAATAAATAAATATTTTATATATTTTATTATATTACAATATAATATATGCTATAATATGTGCTTGTTTAAAATAAATTTGTAATAAATAAAATATTTTTATTACAGCTTGTGTCCATAGTCAATGTAATGATATGTGCTTGTTTATAAAACTAAATATATTAGTAAAATAAATAAATAAATAGTTTATATTGTATTATGTTATATTATATTATATTTTATTAAAGTTTGTGTCAGTGTAAATAATTTCACATTAAGACAACTGAAGTACATAATATGTGCTTGTTTAAAATGCATTTGTAATAAAATCAAATTAAATAAAAAATGAATTCATTGTAGTTTGTGTCTGCAGTCAATATAATATGTGCTTGCTTATAGAACTAAATGTATGTGTAAAATAAATAAATAGATTATATATTATATTATGTTATCATATGTTATGTTATGTTATAATATATTATAGTTTGGGTCTGTAGTCTGTGTAAATAACTTCACATTAAGACAACTGAAGTCCATAGCATGTGCTTGTTTAAAATGTATTTAAAATTAAATTAAATTAAAATAAAAAATTTTTTTTAAATAAAAATAAAGCGTTATTTACAACTCTATAATATGCTTGTTTAAAATAAATTTGTAATAAAAAAAAATAGATTTTATAGATCATAGTTTGTGTCTGTAGTCAATGTAATGATATTTGCTTGTTCATAGAACTAAATAAACGTATGTGTAAAAATAAATAAATAGTTTCTATTTTACTTCTAGGTCTTTAATCAGTGTAAATAACTTTACATTAAGACAGCTGAGGTCTATAATATGTGCTTGTTTAAAAATGTAATAAAACAAAACGAAATAAAAATAAAAACGTTTGTTTATAAAACTAAATTAACGTATGTGTTTATGTAAAGATGCACATCATTAATGGTTTTTCTAAGGTATATTTATAAAAATTACTTTAATGTCCTTGAACTACGGCCTAATCCTGATTTAATCTAAACCCTGTCTGAAACCAGGCCTAAATGTAAAAATGATCTGTGCTGCTCCACATTGACTTTAATTTATTTCAGTTCCTGTATAATTCTTTATTTAATTTAATATATGTGACCCTGGACCACAAAACCAGTCATAAGGTTAAATTTAAAAAAACTGAGATGTATATATCATATGAAAGCTCAATAAATAAGCTTTCTATTGATGTATGGTTTGTTAGGATAGGACAATATTTGGCCGAGATACATCTATTTGAAAACCAGAAATCTGAGGGTGCAAAAAAATCAAAATACTGAGAAAATCACCTTTAAAGTTGTCCAAATTAAGTTCTTAACAATGCATATTACTAATCGAAAATTACATTTTGATAGGTTTACAGTAGGAATTTTACAAAAAATCTTCATGGAACATGATCTTTACTTAATTTCGTAATGATTTTGGGCATAAAAGAAAAATCAATAATTTTGACCCATACAATGTATTTTTGGCTGTTGCTACAAATATACCCCAGCGACTTAAGACTGGTTTTGTGGTCCAGGGTCACATATTAAAAAAAACATGAAAATAAATATATAAAACGTGCCACATTTAGCCATTTTCATCCATAGTCCCTAGCTGTTTCTATTAGTCAACTATGTCCGTTAACAATTTTTCTAGCTGACAACTTCCATTAAGTTTCCTTAGACAAACTTGTGGGCCAGACATTGAATTCCCTCGCTGTGAAAACGACCTCATCAATACGGACCGAACTAAAGCGATCAATTATTTCGCAATCCTCTATAAAGCCCCATCAAACCGCCATGCTCTCCTCCACCTCCTCAATCAGGCCTTCATTAATTTTCCACCTCCAGTCTTTCTGCTCGGCCCGCTTCTCCTTCAGCGAACTAATGGAGCAGAAAAGCAAACAGAAAGCACAACAAACGCTGAATAGAAAGAGCCACCGCTGGGCCGCTCTCAACACATTCAATGCGCCGTTCTCTGAGGATCCGCGCCTCGCTTTAACCTTCAGCATCCCTCTCTTGTGCTCGGCCCTCCCCCTCATGTTAACTACAGGGGCCCAGAGGCTATGCTAATTAATGGCCCCACTCTCGGGCCCCTAGACCAGTCCGAGATCCAGTGTAATGAACGGATTAAGTGGCTGTATTAAGACCTATTTAACCTCCAGCACTTGCCCTGTTTCAATACGTATTAAAGAGCTCTTTAAAGCGAGTGGCGGTCTCAATTAAGACACACAAAAGCTAACATGCAGAAAGCTGTGTAAGGGGGGGTTTAGCATCTGCCCAGAGAGAGAGAGAGAGAGAGAGAGATGCGCTGTGGCGATGACATCAGCCAACAAGGGTCAGAAACAGCCTGCATGCGTTTGCATGTGAATGCACGGCTGCATAAAGATCTTCATCTTTAGTTGAGTCAAGCCAGTCAGTCACTTTATTGCCATTGTGCACATGCAATAACATTAGTTAAGAAAATTTGGGGTTGCACGTCATAATAAGGTCTCATTTGTTTACATGCATGCAACTAACATGAACTGCAGCATTTATTACGCTTTGTTGATGTTAGTTAAAAATGCCAATAAGACAACTGTTGATCTTGAAAATGATTTACTACATGTAATGTTTAGTGCAATGCTAAACTAGTAGGATCTAATCGAATACTAGTTCTAATACTAATGGCCAAAACAATCTTTGATGACACATCGAATGGATTTTTATAGATAATTCAATCTTTACTAGATGTGCATTGTCATTAAACAAACACAACTAAATTAGTTAAAACAATGGATTAGTTCTAATACTAGTTCAAATACTAGTTAACTCTAATAGTAGTGTGAAAAAGACATAATCAGGGATATTTTTACATGTTTTGATTTTACTGGTAAAGTTTAGTCTCGCGTAGCCAGACCTTCAGACTGACGGCTGAAGGTCTGGAACTCATGGCAGCTTTCATTGGCCAAGTCCCGCCCATAAGACCGTTTGATCGACATGTCAAACAACCAATCAGAGTTCGTTTCGTTCAGCGTCACGTTTCTGTGCGTGGAAATGCCCCCACAACAACAGACTGGCATGCAACAAGTCAGTCATTGAAATAACCAGCATTGAAAGATAACGAAGAAGAGGGAGAACAAGCAGCAAGTCAGTAATTTGCTCGCGAACGTCGCATATGTGTATAATAACAATGGCGTCTGCATAAGCACATTTTAGCAAAGCGGCGAGTAAATCAGTCTGCACTTTGTTTCCCGGCGGACCGAAAATAAACGCGACACTCGCGTCTCCCGGAAATCCAGTCAAATTCAACTAATCAGATGACGACTTCGACATTCCTGAAGTGTTTCCAGTTAAGCGTACCATATGTGTCAGACGTTTAGCCAACGTTCCGTGGGCGTGACGTCTGAGGCTGAGACTAGGTGAAGTCAAGACGGATGCATATTGTCAGTGCTAATACTAGTTCCAATAATGATCATTTCTAATACTAGTACTAATTTTTTTTAATTTTTAAGATTTTTATTACTGTCATTATATAAACAAGCCCTAATACTGGTACCATTGACAATCTGGGATCTTTATGCATAACCTGATCTTTACTAAGTGAAGTCCAGACAAATGCACATTGTCATTGTACAAATAAGACTAGTTAACACAATGAGATACAATACAAGCTCCAATACTATTTAGTTTTACTACTAGTCAAGACAGATGCATATTAAACTAGTCAAGACAAATGCATATTGTCATTGCACAAACACGACAAAATTAGTGAAAAGAGAAAGAATACTTCTAATGCGAGCTCCAATACTAGTCAGTTCTAGTACTATGTCTTTGTCGTTTGCATGTGAATGCATGGCTGCATAAAGATCTTATTTCCTAACATCGTCTCTACTAGTCAAGTTAAGCCAGTTAATCATTTTTTTTTTTGCGTTTATACAGTGCAATAAGATTAGTTAAATGGGAATTTACGATAACACATTATAATAAGGTCTCATTTGTTTACATGCATGCAACTAACATGAACTGACAATGAGCAAAATTTGCAGCATTTATTAACCTTGTTAATACCAGTTCCAGTACTAGTTAACTCTAATACTAGTATGACAAAGACAATCTGGGATTTTTTACATAATTTGATTTTACTGGTAGAGTCAAGACAGATGCATATTGTCATTGTATGAATAGGTAAAACAATAAGATTAGTGCTAATACTCGTTCCAATACTGGTCATTTCTAATACTAGCACTAAAATTTAGATTTTTATTATCGTCATTATATGTCATTGTTCTAGTTAATATAGTTAGTTAGTAGTTAAACTAGTTTGTGTAGTACTGGGATTTTTATACACAATTTGATCATCACTAGTAAAGTCTTTACTAAGTGAAATCCAGATTGTCACTGTACAAATACAGACAAGATTAGTTAGATAATACTAGTTAGTTCTATTTAATCTAGTTAGTTAGTAGTTAAACGAGTTTATGTAGTACTGGGATTTTTTATACACAATTTGATCATCACTAGTAAAGTCTTTACTAAGTGAAGTCCATATTGTCACTTTACAAATACAGACAAGATTATTTAGATAATACTAGTTAGTTCTAGTTAATCTAGTTAGTTAGTAGTTAAACTAGTTTATGTAGCACTGCGATTTTTTTATACACAATTTGATCATCACTAGTAAAGTCTTTACTAAGTGAAGTCCATATTGTCACTTTACAAATACAGACAAGATTAGTTAGATAATACTAGTTAGTTCTAGTTAATAGTTAATCTAGTTAGTTAGTTAGTTAGTTAGTTAGTTAGTAGTTAAACTAGTTTATCTATTACTGGGATTTTTTTATACACAATTTGATCATCACTAGTAAAGTCTTTACTAAGTGAAGTCCAGAACTAACTAGTATTGGAGGTAATATTAGAGCTAATCTTGCCGTTTCAATTACTGTATATTTGTGCAATGACAATATGCATCTGTCTTAACTTGACTAGTAAACATCAGGTTACAGATAAAAATCCTAGACCATCTTTGTCATTAGTGCTATTATTAGAGATGACTAGTACTGCAGCTGATATTAGTATTATAGTACCAATGTACTTATCTTTAGCAAGTACCTGTCAGGGATCTTTATAATTTTAGCTTTACTATAGTCACTGTCCACATACAGACAAGATTAGTTAGATAATACTAGTTAGTTCTAGTAAATAGTTCATCTAGTTAGTAAGTTAGTTAGTTAGTAGTTATCTAGTACTGGGATTTTTATACACAATTTGATCATCACTAGCAAAGTCTTTACTAAGTGAAGTCCAGATTGTCACTGTACAAATACAGACAAGATTAGTTAGATAATACTAGTTAGTTCTAGTTAATCTAGTTAGTTAGTAGTTGAACTAGTTTATCTAGTACTGGGATTTTTATACACAATTTGATCATCTGGGATCTTTATACATAATTTGATCTTTACTAGTCAAGCCAAATCAGATGCTTATTGACATACTTGTTAGTTATTCTACCAATGTACTGATCTTTACTAAGCACCTGCCAGGGATCTTTATCATTTTAGCTTTACTATAGTCAAGTTAAGACAGATGCATAAAGTCAGTTCCAATATGAACACCAAGACTAGTTAGTTCTAATACTAGTAACCAGTGACAAAGGCAATCTGGGATCTTAATACATAATTTGATCCTTAGTTGTCCAGTCAAGAAATAAGCTTATTGTCATTGAACAAACACAACAAAAATAGTTATAATATAACTAGTATTGACAAAGACATTCTATGATCTTTACTTGTCAAATCAAGACATTTGCTTATTGTCTTTAGTAAAAACCAAATATATCAGCTGCAGTACTAGTCATCTCTAATTATAGTACTAATGACAAAGACAGTCTAGGATTTTTATCTGTAACCTGATGTTTACTAGTCAAGTTAAGACAGATGCATATTGTCATGGCACAAATATACAGTAATTGAAACAACAAGATTAGCTTTAATATTACCTCAAATACTAGTTCGGTATAATAGTAGTACTAATGAAAAGGGTGATCTCAGATCTTTATACATAATTTGCTCTACACTAGTAAAGACATGTGACTTATTGTCACTGTACAAATACAGACAAGATTAGTTAGACAATACTAGTTAGTTCTAGTTAATAGTTAATCTAGTTAGTTAGTAGTTATCTAGTACTGGGATTTTTATTCACAATTTGATCATCACTAGTAAAGTCAGGACACACGCTCATTGTCATTGTTGTTTCAACTAGTCTTCTTTTATTTGTACAAGACACAAGCTCCAATATTAGTTATGAATACTAGTGCCAGTCATTCGGGTATCTTATGATTGTTTACATTTCATCGTTACTAGACAAGTTAGTTATAGTACCAATGTACTGAACTCTACTAAGTACCTGTCAGGGATTTACAATTTTAGCTTTACTATAGTCAAGTTAAGACAGATGCATTAAATCAGTTCCAATATGAACACCAGTACTAGTTAGTTCTACTAGTAACCAGTGACAAAGACAATCTGGGATCTTAATCCATCATTTGATCCTTACTAGTCCAGGCAAGACATACAGTTGCAATCAAAATTATTCAACCCCCTTGACCTGCAAGACATTTCGCTGCAGAGAACATCATTTTGTGAAAACAATTCAACAAAGGCATCAGTAAACTATTAAAGAAAGTTTATTAATACACATTTGAGTAATTATGAGAACGTAAGTTGATGAATAATGAAAAAAAAATTGGTTCTAAACATTTAAGTTCAAAATTATTCAACCCCTGAAATAAATTTGGTGTAGAATCTTTTATTCTTTAAAACCAATAAACACTGCCTGGAAGTGCTTAGATGCTTCTGTCACCTTTCTGCTGCAATCTTGGGCCATTCCTCCCCTGAAAAAAGCTTTCAGATCACTGATAATCTTTGGTTTTTACTTTGCCACTGCTTGCTTCAAATTCAACCATGTATTTTCAATGAGAATTACATCTGGAAACTGAACAGGCCACTTAAAAACATTCTATGACTGATCCCTGAACCAAGCGTAAGTAGATTTGAACGTATACTTTGGGATGATTGTCCTGCAAGAAAATCCATTGATTATTAGCTTCAGACATTGCACAAAGGCATCACAATGTTTGCCAAAATGATCTGATACTTTAATAAATCAATGATATCCTTTGTATGGTCGTGTTTTCCACCTCCTGCTACAGTAAAACAACCCCATAACAGGACTGGCCCACCTCCATGTTTGATGATGGAGATGGTGTTCTTCGGCTTATAAGCTTTGTCTTTTTTGCACCAGACATACTGCTGATCCATACATCCAAAAAGTTCCAGTTTGGTCACATCACTCCATAAAATATTCTTCCAGAACGCCACAGGTCTATCCAGATGAATTTTGGCATGTTCAAGGCAGCCTTTTTGTTCTTCTTGGTCAAGAGTGGTATTCAGCAAGATTCCTCAACATGAAGACCATACTTGTCTAGTGTCCTTTTTATACACAGCATTGAAATATTTTTCCTCCTTTCGTCGGGTCATCTTGCAAGTCTTTCTCAGTTGATCTGATCAAACATTTTATGATATTGTGCTCTTTTGTTCAACAGCCTCAAAGGTTTTCCATTTCAACACACTTTAATCTAAGGAATACGACTGCCAGCTGTGTCTCTAGGGACTTGTAATGTCTTAGAAATCTTCATGTAGTTTTAGGCTTTCTAATACAGCAAACTATTTCTTCTCTATTGATTTTGTGTGAGCTTTGTTGACTTTACCATATTTGCTACTCATCTTCAGCACATGCATGGGCTAAGAGCATACTATGTGTAACACCCCAAGTTAATTCCATTTTTAATAAGTTTGTAAAGGCTTAAGACGATTTTTTAAGACAATTTTGTTCCTTACCATAAAAATAACTGTTTTAAAACAGCAATGTTGAATAGGGGTTGAATAATTCTGACATAGCGGTGTTATTAAAACATTACATTATATATTGACATTACCACTTTTAATATGCCAGAAAACTGTTGTAGATGCAATTTAGTCCTGGATCTTCAGAAAGAGCAAAAAACATTTGTAAAGTACTGCAGTCTCTGGGGGGGGGGAAATTCACAATTTCACCATCCAGTTAGACACATCAACCATAACCACACTGAGCCATAAATCTCCACTTCAGTAGCACTTACACACACCAAACTTTACATTTTTATTCCTGTCTATATTGTCTATGTCTATATTATGGAGGGATATGTTCATATATAATGTGCTTGATTTTATACAACATTATATTCCCCAAAAATTGTCTGTTTTGAAGCATTTTCTGAATTATAAAGTGACAATATGAGATACCCAAAACCCTCTCTGTAAAAACATTTGACTCTAATATGTCAAAAAAAAAAAAATTAACATGAATTTTGAAACTGACTTCATCCAGTGTTTAGATTTTTGTACTTGAAATGTATGCAAATTAGACATATTTCATTAAATAATGCTCATTTGCATATTAAAACCTAACATTTTAGAAAACTTGTAATACGAAAAATGTTTGCAATTATCAATGTAATTAATCAACTGGGTAAGTAAGGCAATAACTATTAGTTAGGTTTTTTTTATCCTATTCACCTGCAGTTTCTCGCCTTAATGCATTTTTTGAACTTTCTGTCATTGTACAAACACAACAAAATTAGTTATAACAATAAGATACAAGCTCTAATACTTGTATCGACAAAGACATTCTGGGATCTTTAAACATAATTTGATCTTTACTAGTCAAGTCCAGACTTTTGCTTATTGTCTTTAGTAAAAACCAAAAGATATTAAATCAATACTAGTTCTAATACTAGTACCATTGACAAAAACAATCTGGGTTCTAAATGCATTTTTTTTTTTTTTTTACTTTAACCAGCCAAGACAGAGACTTATTGTCATTGTACAAAAACAGATTCGTTGAAACGATGAGAACTAGTCAGTTCTAGTACTTTTTCTAATAGATACTACAAAAGCAACTCATATCTACAGAATTGAAAGGGCTGTTTGTGAGTGTGTTTGTGGTTCTTAATGTCTTTAGAGCTGTGTTGTGACTGAAGTTGAATTGTCTTTCAGTTAAGCTTTAAAATGACAGTGTTTCACAGACGTCCATATGCATGTTTTACACACACACACACACACACATAGTGAAATCTATTTTCTAAGTTGATCTCTCGAGATGCAAGAAGCGCAAAGAAGGTGTCATGCCAGATCCCCTACCGAACAATACTTCCATTGTTCACTTCGGTAAAGCAAGCTGTCACTGAGGCACGCTTCCCTCTTGTCTCTTTCTGTCGCCCACCATTCGTTTGTTGGTGAGGCGATGTGGGCCCAATGTGGCCCCAGTGGGGGGCCAGAAACGTCGCGCGTGGCGGCGCCCTAAATTTAGACATCTCTGCAAAGTCAGCGACGGGCTTTTTTAGAGCAGGTCGACGCGCACCGCGGTAACGGCCCTCACCAATTCACACGCAATTAACGATGACCACTGACCGGTAACGTCGGCGTTCGAGGACGTTCCTCTGCGCCGCTAAATGAGATTATATTAAGCGCTTATTATAATTCTCCCTCTTTTCTCTGTTCGTTTAACAATAGGCCTGTTTCACACGTAGAGGAGAGGGCTGGAAAGTGTTAATGAGCCCGCGGATCTCAGGACGAGATGCTCGCGCACGCACACACAAATGCTAATCCCTATCATTACGCGAAAAAACCTTTTCGTCTTTACCGAGAGACCTCAGAGAGAGTGGCACTGGCCACAAACACACTTAACCCGTATTTTCAGTGTTCGGAAAAACAAGCGGCATGTGTGAAGTAAACAGAGAAGTCACGTTAAAAACAAGCGCATCAGTCGCCGAAGAGTCGCTACAGTCGCGACCGGGAAGCGCTGCCATAGGTAAACAGTCAAATGAGACGCTGAATCTGTCACACTTCAGCCTCTGTGCACGCATTTTAGTCGTGCGGCGAACGAAAGCGAGCAAGTAGCCCGTTTACTGCTAATGGACTTCTGTGATGCCAAGATGAATTCTGACACCTCGAGTCGCAAAAATACCT
>NC_133377.1:42545132-42571982 GCF_049309525.1 Garra rufa
GAGTCGGACCCATGATTCCTGTCAGAAATCACCGAATGCCAACCTCCCCACTGGCCGAGTCTTAAACCGAACACCATGAGACCCATCAGACTCCATTAGGCTCTAGCACGCTAGCATTTTAGCGCTAGCCCCCGGGCCCGTGGGAGGGAGGGGCTTGTGCGGATGATTGACAGCTGACAGTAGGGAAAGTGAGTTGCAGTAAGAGGCTCACGCTTGAGAAGAGGTTAACCGCAGATGGGAGGTGACATGGAGACACACGCCGCAAGATTTGCGTTCCTCTCTTCATTACACACTCCAGTGATACTGTCACTCATGCTAGCAATCACAAGAAGCAAGGACTGCTGGGAAGAGGCCGTGTTCGGTACGGGATGTCGAACCGTGTGCTGGTGTGGGGTGATGTGCTCGCCGTCAGTGCATCGAAGAGTATTGCAGGTTTGCAAAGAATCTAACAATAAATCAATTACAATGTACTACAAAAGTTCAGAAAAGAACAAACATCACAAATGTTCTAATTTTTATGATTTATTTCACGGATAAGAGGAGAGATGGATTAATGTTGAATGGCGGATGATGGAATGATGGATGAATGGATGGATGTGTGAATAATGGATGAATGGATGGATGTGTGAATAATTGATGAATGGATGGATGTGTGAATAATTGATGAATGGATGTATGGATGGATGGATAAATGGAAGAATGATGGATGGATGGATGGATGGATGGATAAATGGAAGAATGATGGATGGATGGATGGATGGATAAATGGAAGAATTATGGATGGATGGATAGATGGAAGAATAATGGATGAATGGATGGATGTGTGAATAATTGATGTATGGATGTATGGATGGATGGATAAATGGAAGAATGATGATGGATGGATGGATAAATGGATGGATGGATGGATGGATGGATAGATAAATGGAAGAATGATGGATGGATGGATAAATGGAAGAATGATGATGGATGGATGGATAAATGGATGGATGGATGGATAAATGGAAGAATGATGGATGGATGGATAAATGGAAGAATGATGGATGGATGGATGGATGGTGGAATTATAGATGCATGGATGAATAATGAATGGATAGATGGATAGATAGATATAAGAATGATGGGTTTATGGATGATGGAATGACAGATGGATGGATAAATGGATGGACGTTTGAATGATGGATGGATGATGGAATGATAGATGCATGGATGAATGTGTCAATAATGGATAGATGGATGGATGTTTGGATGATGATAGATGGTTGAATGATGGGTGGATGGATGGATGGATGGATAAATGGACTGATGGACGGATGGATGGATGGATGATGGAATGATAGATGCATGGATGAATGTGTCAATAATGGATAGATGGATGGATGTTTGGATGATGATAGATAGATGGTTGAATGATGGGTGGATGGATGGATGGATGGATGGATGGTAGGATAAATGGATGGATGTGTTAATAATGGATGGATAGATGGATAGATGTTTGAACGACGGAGAGATGGATGGATGGGAGGATAGATGGATGAATATTTGAATAAAGGAAGGATGGATGATGGAATGATAGATGGATGATGGATAAATGGACGGACGGATGGATAGATGGATGAATGTTTGAATAAAGGATGGATGGATGATGGAATGATAGATGGATGGATGGATGGACGGCAGGATAAAAGGATGGATGTCTTAATAATGGATGGATGGATTGATGTTTGAATGATGGATGGATAGATGTTTGAATGACGAAGAGATGGATGGGAGGATGAATAAAGGATGGATGGCCGATGGAATGATAAATGGATGGATGGATGGATGGATGAATAAAGGATGGATGGATGATGTAATGATAGATGGATGGATGGATAAATGGACAGACGGATGAATAGATGGATGATGGAATGATTGATGAATGGACGGACGAGAGGATAAATGGATGGATGTGTTAATAATGGATAGATGGACTGATCTTTGAATGAAGGATAGATGTTTGAGAGATGGATGGATGGATGGATGGATGTTTGAAGAAAGGATGGATGGCTGATGGAATGACAGATGGATGGATGGATGGATTGATGGGAGGATAGATAGATGAATGTTTGAATAAAGGATGGATGGATGGATGGATGGATGGATGGATTATGGAATGAAAGATGGATGATGGATGCTGGTACAACAAATGTATGGATGGATGGATGTTTGAATGATGGATGGATTATGGAATGATAGATAGAGGGATGAATGGATGGATGTGTGAATAATGGATGCATAGATGGATAGATAGATGTTTGAATGATGGGTGAGTGGATGGATGGATGAATGATGGATAAATGATGGAATGATGGAATGATGGATGGATGGATGGATGGATGCTGGTAAAACAAATGCATGGATGTATGGATGATGGAATGATGTGTTGGATGGATGGATAGATGGATACTGGTAAAACAAATGCACTGATTGATAAATTTATAAATTATGATGGGATGATGGATGGATGGATGGATGCAGGTACAACAAATACATGGATGGATAAAGGGATGGATGGATGAACGATAGAATGATAGATAGATGGATGGATGGATGTTTGAACAGCAGATGGATGTGTGTGTGGATGGATGATGGATGGATGTTTGAAGAAAGGATGGATGGCTGATGGAATGATAGATGGATGGATGGATTGACGGGAGGATAGATAGATGAATGTTTGAATAAAGGATGGATGGATGGAACAACAGATGGATGTGTGTGTGGATGGATGGATGCATGGATGGTTTGATAGAGATGGATGATGGATGGATGAAAGAATGATGGAACAATGGATGGATGGATGATGGAATAATGGCTGGATGACTTGATGGATGCTTGAACGATGGAAGGATGAATGATGGGACAATGGGAATAAGTGGATGTTTAAATGGATGGAGGGATATAACAGACAGACAGTCAACCTAGAGTGATTACACAAATGAATTAGAGTTTTGAATCGATTCATTAAAATAAAGCATGTGAACTGATTCACTCAAATGAATCAAACTGAAATGAAACACTATTGACTCCTACTACTTTTAGTCTAATTTAAGTTAATGCAGCCATTTCATGGACGTTTTTTTAAGTCACAGAAACAAGTTCCTTGTGTCAAATTCAAAATTTACAGTGCAAAAAAAAAAATCTAATACGGTCTGTGACCTGTGACCTGACAATGGTCATTATGGAGGTTGATGATGTCACAAGAAGCAAACGGATTCAGGGCGATTCTTTCTTTTCAGTAAAGCAACTCACTCTGCGCCTCTAAATGAACGAGGAGACGTGTTGTGAGAAAAGCAGTCAAGAGGTGACCACAAACCCTTCAGCAGACACCAACACCATGACACCTCCAGCAGCGAGAGGAATCCCCCAGCATGCACCTCACATATATCATCACAGCTCTCCTCCTCCTCCTCCTCCTCCTCCTCTTCCTCTCCTGCGCTCAGCTCTCAGATGAGCTGTCATTAGGATGCGAGCCTCATCTAGGTGTTAAACCACACAACTTTCCCTCTGTCTCTATCTGTCAGTCACTTTATCTATAAATATGTGTCTGAACAGCAGAGCAAAGATCAGTATGGACAGATGTCAGCAGGACCGGCGGGTTCTGCAGAAGCTGAGAGCTGCGTTTAGCTGGAAATGACTGGTCACTAATACATTAGATATAGATACAAATATATATTTATGTATTGTATATATGTGTGTGTGTGTGTGTGTGTGTGTGTGTATGAGTCCCTGATATTTCCACATTTTTACACTTGCACATGAATACTATAAAAACTAATAAACGCAATCAACAAAATGTGTTTAGTTATATTTTTGGGTGCAAAACCAGCCTCCAGAAGTGAGCTATATCACTAAACCTCCCTTTGGGAACATTTATCAACATGCACAATTGCAAACTTGATTTCCAAATGATTTGCAAGTGTACTTTTAGTGTTTGTGATAGACATATTAGCTTTATAAAAACACATAAGTCAATAATATGTGCTCTTTAAGATATGCATGTATGTGCATGAGTCTATATAAGTGCGCGCGTGTGTGTGTGTGTGTGTGTGTGTGTGTGTGTGTGTGTGTGTGTGTGTGTGTGTGTGTGTGAAACAGCAGACAGATCAGGAGGTGATAATGAGCTCTAGTCATGAGTGAGTGAGTGAGTGCTGTCACTCATTCTGTCCGTCACCAGCTCTGTACGGCCAAATGGGAAAGATCAAGCGCCTGGCGTGAGCAGACGGGCACCCAGACCGCACTGATGTCACATCCTGTGGCCCCCGGCCCTGTCATATGACTCAATGCCCCCTACTGAGGGCCCGAGAGGTCCCACACCCAGACACGCACACACGCTGTACTCACACAAACACATAGTAGAACAAATGTGCACAAATACAGGCCATAATGACACACAGACACTCCAAAATCTCTGTGCACGCAAACACTACTGCTATGAGTCGATTCAGACGCTTTACCACGATAAAAACGCCCATGCAATCTCTTCATCAGCTAATTTAATAAAAAAAAAGCGAGGAGGTAAGCTGTAGTTAAAATAAAATAAAATAAAATAAAATTTCTTCTGAATAATATGAGGAATTGAGCTGTTGACAAAAATACATTTAATTTATAAAAATGTATTTTTATAAAAATACAAAATGTGTGTGAATGTTAAATAACTAATATGAAGATTCAAGCTGTATAGGTAAAGAAGCATTTCAATGTTCACAGCGAGACACTGCAGGGAAATAACTAATAGTTACCACCTTACAGTTGATTGATTACATTGATAATTGCAAACCTTTTTTGTATTTTCAAAACTGCTCTGTTTAAATACGCAAATGAGGCATTATTTAATGAAATATGCGCTAATTTGCATAGAGTTCTAGCACAAAAATCTAAACACTGGATGAAGTCAGTTTCAAAGTTCTTGTTTAATTTTTGTATACTATTTTTTTTTGGGGGGGGGGGGGGGGGTAAAATATATAAAATCAAGCAAATTATATATGAACACATCCCTCTGTAAAAACCATCAGGATATAGACAGGAATAAAAATGTAAAGTCTGTGTGTGTAAGTGCTACTGAAATGGAGATTTATGGCTCAGTGTAGGAGAAAAAAACGGCCTTTAAAATACGGATTGTAATTGAAGTCTATTGACACAAATAGATAAAGTGCTATAAAAGAAACACATAAAGGCATTTTTTGGATGTTTTCTGTCCACTAGTCTGAAAAAACATGTTGTAAAAAAAACAATAAGCCCAAAATCTCAAACTTGATAGGTGCATAAAAAACAGCAATGTCTCCCCTTAAAATAAAAAAATAAAATGAAATGAAATACAATAAAATAAAATATACTTTGAAACTGTAGCTAAATATGAGGAATCAAGCTGTAGGTAAAAATAAATTAGAAAATATTCAAATAAAAAAATAAAAGTATGGTATTTTATCAAATAAAACAATATTAAATTAAAATAATTCTGAAATGTTGCTAAATAATGTGAGGAATCAAGCTTAAAATCTAGAAAATCAGTCCTTACCTTCTTGTCTTCAGCCTCATATAAACACTTCAAGCAGATCTGTCCGGCGTCCAGCCGTCCACATTGATGTAGAGAGTTTGGAGACTCGTCTACAAAAACAGAAAGACAATTATCCCAAATGCACTTTACACTTAATTGATTAAACTTTGATAAACAGTACAGATATACAGTCCTATACTAAAGCAATATCATGCACTACAGTACTGGAGTATATGACATAAAAAGAAATCTCAGAATATGTTGATTATTAGACAGTTGCCTTGATTCTGACTGATGAAATATTCACATTAAATGACTGTAAACTGTTTTATTGTTTTATATGGTTTAATTATTTCATACAGCTGTGTTGATTTAATGACTTGTATCAAAATATATTTTCTTTTTCTGCACACATAATGAATTTACATTCAAATCAACATTTCATAGGCATTAACATAAAAATGTATTTTCATTTTCAAAAATAAAAATATAAAATTAAAGCTAAATGAATGAATAAGTAAATGATGTATTATTACTTAAAAAAATCTACTTAAAAAATTATTGCAGATTCAGAACTAATCTTAAAATATACTCTCACACTGTCTTTCTGCTCACATAATTTACACAAAACTCCACATTTCATAGAGAAGATAACATTTTAAATAAATACAAGTTATAAATAAATAAATAAATGAACAAATACATAAACTAAAAAATGATCAATCCAAAAAGAAATAAAGCTAAATAAATAAATACAATTTACACTCAATTCAGTATTTCATAGCTATTAATAAAAAAGTACAATTTATTATGCAGAAAACTTAATAAATAAATAAGATCAATCAAAAATCAATGAAAAATTAAATAAACAAAACAACTAAAATAGAATAAAACTAAACAAAATAAAATAAAAACCATTAACTTACAATTAAGGCATGGCTGCATCTATATAAACACGATACTATTGCTGGAACAGTTTACTTTGTTTCATTTAGACTCAGATTCTCTTTCTGCTCACATAATTAAAATCATTTCCATTTATTGATGAATTAGGCCTATTGTTGTCCTATAGCTCAAACTGTAGTTCATTTAGCTCAAGACCAAGGATCATGCTGCTAAAACGGACTGTATTTTGAACTCATCAGACAAGTCCATAAGTGTGGACAAACAGGATAACGTAAGGACAACATAACTTGAGCATTGCAACCATTTTACGACTCACTTTCACTTCTCCACTTGTGTCAGAGCGTTTGTTAGGTAAAGTCAAACTCACGCGATTCTGTAATTCTGCAATATACGAGGAAGCCTCGCTCATTATGGACTCTGGAGATGTGTCTATTCATTAGCTTCAAAAGGGTGTCATGCACATGAATTATGCTAACAGGATCTAATTAGCAGATGCAAATGAGGTTAGTCAAAATCGCGGAGAAAAGACAGAAGAAAAGCTCCATGGGATAGTTGGAGCGCCACGGCTCACGACCGCCCCCACGCTGGGCACCAAATGTGATGGTTCGCCCCTGCTGCTCTCCAGTACCGGAGACGGGACCGAACCATAAACACGGGCCGAGGGGGGCGAAGGGTTCTGGAGGAGAACGCCACGTTTGGCGGGAGCCGATGGAACTCCGGAATCCGGATGCGAGAAGAACTCGCCCACCGGCGCCTGCCATTATGACATCAGCGGGCGCGGGGCCAGGCTGCTGGCACGGCCGCCGCGAGCTGCTTGCCTTCTGGCCTGCCCAGGATGGGTGCGTGCTGACGGGTCAAAGCCCGCTCGGCCCGCGGGCGAAGGTGCGCGAGTGGCGCGCCGAGGCCGGGGGGTTTGACCCGCGTCGGGACGTCGGGAGGGCAGTGACCGCGGATAAACGCACACAGCGAGGAGAGCGCAACCGCCGATACCCTTCCTGTGACCGACAGGGCCGAGAAAGCATGCCAGCGTCCCTCTCTCTCTCTCTCTCTCTCTCTCTCTCTCTGTCTGTGTGTGTGTGTGTGTGTGTGTGTGGCCGTCATCGTTGAATGAGCGCGGCGTGTGTGTGCAGTGCCAGGTTACCACATGAAGGTGAAAGAAGTAATGCAGCTGATACACAAACACAAACACGCCGCTGTTACAGACTGAGACCAACGCTGTCAGGGCATGAAGTGCGTTTATAATTCATACATTCAGAAGTTATGGGAATGCTTCACAACAAATGTGCAAATATTCACACAGGACGATAAAATACAAAATAAAATCAATCAAGCAATAAAAAATTAAACACAAATGTGACCCTGGACCACCAAACCAGTCATAAGGTTAAATTTTACAAAACTGAGATGTATGCATCATATGAAAGCTCAATGAATAAGCTTTCTATTGATATATGGTTTGCTAGCATAGGACAATATTAGGCCGAGATATATCTATTTGAAAATCTGGAATCTGAGGGTGCAAAAAAATAATAATAATAATAAAAAAAAAATAATTGAAAAAAATCACCTTTAAAGTTGTCCTAATTATGTTCAACAATGCATATTACTAATCAAAAATTACATTTTGATATATTTACAGTAGGAATTTTACAAAAAATCTTCATGGGACATGATCTTTACTTAATTTCCTAATGATTTTTTGCATAAAAGAAAAATCAATAATTTTGACCCACACAATGTATTTTTGGCTATTGCTACAAATATACCCCAGCGACTTGTCACAAATGTCAGACATCTCCACTGTTACGCACAATTACACTTATAAGCTTTGCACCATATTCTTTTTTGCATTTGCACTACTCTGTCTGGTTTGCACTCTCTGCCATGTGCCCTTATATATATATATATATATATATATATATATATATGTGTGTGTGTATGTATGTATAATTGTATTTATTTGTATTTTTACATTTCTACCTTTTATATTTAAAGGATAACTTTCGCCAAAATGCAATCTGGGGTGTTTGTTTTTTTTGTTTTGTTTTTTTTTGTTTTTTTTTTTTAAACGAGACAAACTTATATCTAAAAGCATAATTACGACCAAAGAGCCACTTTTAAGATTGACCGTGATTTCATTTTCTGGTCAATGGCCGGTGAATGGGAGTACTAGGGGCATAACTTTGAGCGCATCAAAATCGATATTTTTACAACACTAAGAAGGCTCGACACACCATGAAACTTTGCTCGAAGTATCGCCTGGGTCTCTACACATGAACTCCAGCATTGAGAACATTGTTTGTGTACACAGAGTTTACTAAAATACTAAAGTTTACATACTTTACTAAAACTATGAGTTTGACTCGTTTAAAATACAAAAACACCACAGATTGCATTTTGGCGAAAGTTATGCTTTAATGTTACGTGTAGGGTCTGAGAGTAACGCAATTTCAATTTTCTGTATGTCCGGTACATGTGGCAGAATTGACAATAAAGTTGACTTTGACTTTTTTTTTCTCCTAAACTAAGCCATAAATTTCCACTTCAGTAGCACTTACACACACCAAACTTTACATTTTTATTCTCGTCTATATCCTGAAGGTTTTTACAGAGGGATTTGTTCATATATAATTTGCTTTATTTTATACAACATTTATAAAAAAAATTAAAAATACTTAAAATATACTGTTTTCCAAGTATTTTCTGAATTATGGACTGACAAAATGAGATACCCAAAATCCCCTCTGTAAAAACATTCAACTCTAATATGACAAAAAAATTTAACAAGAATTTTGAAACTGACTTCGTCCAGGGAAACACAGAGAGTTACAGACTGAGACAAACGCTGTCAGGGCATAAACAATTGTGACGTTAAGAAGTTATGGGAATGCATCACAATAAATGTGAAAATATTCACACAGGACAATCAAATACAAAATTAAACCATAATAAAATAAAATCAAACAATAAAATAAAAATTAAACACAAATGTCAGGACATCTCCACTGGTAAGGAGGGGTGAGAAGCACAATTAAATTAATAAAATAAAATAAACATCTCCACTGTTACAGATGGAGAGAACGCAATCAGGCCTTAAAATATGTTAAACATGACCCTGGACCACAAAACCAGTCATAAGTTGTTGTTTTTTTATTGAGATTTGTACACAATGAAAGCGAAATAGGCCTAAATAAGATTTACACTGATGTATGGATTGTTAGGATGGGACAATATTTGAAAATCTGGAATCGTGAGGGTGAAAAAAATCTAAATATTGAGAAAATTGCCTTTAAAGTTGTCCAAATCAAGTTCAACAATGCATATTACTAATCAAAAATTAGGAAGTTTATTAAATATTTTCATGGAACATGATCTTTATTTAATATACCCACACAATGTATTTTTGGCTATACTAGTGCTACTTAAGACTGGTTTTGTGGTTCAGGGTCACAAGTATTCAGGGAACAGCGATGAGAAGTTATGAGCAGACAAAAATGCATCACAAAAATACATGTGAAAATATTCACACAGGACAATAAAATCCAAAATAAAACCATAAAATAAAATCAATCAAACAAAACATGTTTTTTGAAACTGAGATTAATACATCATCTGAAAGCTGAATAAATAAGGATTTATTGAATATTGAAAGGATTACAACTATATAAAAATCTGGAATCTGAGGGGGGCAAAAAAAAAAAAAAAAAAAAAAACATCCATTGAGAAAAGCGCCTTTAAAGTTGTCCGAATTAAGTTCTTAGCGATACATATTACTAATCAAAAATTAAGTTCTGAAATGTTTATGGTAGGACATTTACTAAATATCCTCATGGAACATGATCTTTATTTAATATCCTAATGATTTTTGGCCTAAAAGAAAAATCAATCATTTTGACCCACACAAAATCTGGAATCGGCAAATAAAAAAAAAAAAAAAAAAAAATAAAAACATTGAGAAAATCGCCTTTAAAGTTGTCCAAATTAAGTTCTTAGCAATGCACAATGCATATTACTAATCAAAAAAGTTTTGATATATTTACAGTAGGAAGTTTACTAAATATCTTCATGGAACATGATCTTTATTTAATATCCTATTCATTTTTTGGCATATAAGAAAAAATCAATAATTTTGACCCAAACAATGTATTTTTGGCTATAGTAGTGCTACTTAAGACTGGTTTTGTGGTGCAGGGTCACAAATATTCAGGGAACATTTATCACGCTGTAGTTAAAATATTAATATTGCTGAAGTGGAAGTATAAGAAGCCTCCAACTCCAACAAAATGGATTTGTGATGTCCTCTTTTTTTTTTTAGTTGGAGAAAATCAAATATTCTATTAGAGGCTCATCTAGTCAGTTTAATAAAGTTATTATTATTATTTTAATTTGTCAATTGTGTTAATTTGATCTTGTGTTTTGTTCTGCTTTGTTTTCTTATTTGGAATATTGTCCTAAAAATCATAAATAAAGTAAAAAAAAAAAAAAAAAAAAAAGAAAGAAAAAAAAAGAAAACACAAATATTCAGGGAACAGAGAAGTTATGAGAACGCAAAAATGCATCACAAAAATACATGTGAAAGTATTCATCCATCAAGAGTAAGACAAGCTGTTAATATTAATAAAAGAGAATAAAAACAGATAACATAATCTAGAGAACACATATTTAGATAATGAATGAATGAATGAATGAATGAATGAATGAATGAATGAATAAAGTAAGTGATGGACTGACTTGTAATACTACATGTCATCTACATATCATCTGTATTATATAAAACAATATGTGACCCCTGGATCACAAAACCAGTTTAAGTAGCATGGGTATAGTTGTAGCAATAGGAAAAAATGCCTTGTATGGGTTAAAATTATCGATTTTTTTTTTTTTTTTTTGTGCCAAAAATAATTAGGATATTAAGTAAAGATCATGTTCCATTAAGATATTTTGTCAATGTCCTAATGTAAATATATCAAAAGTAAATTTTTGATTAGTAATATGCATTGCTAAGAACTTCATTTGGACATTTTTAATAGGTGATTTTCTCAGTATTCAAATTTTTTGCCACCTTCAGAATCCAGATTATACATCCATGGAAAGCGTATTTATTCAGATTTTCAGGTTCTGGTTTTGTCCAAAGTCAAACATATAAGCAAAATCATAATAATAATAAAAAAATTAATAAAAATTTACACCAATTAAAAAAATAAAACATAACCCATAGCAATAACAAAAATCTCTAAAGTCATGTAATGGGTCTTAAAGTTCAGATGGCCAAGTTGCATAAACAAAGTCGTTATATTAAAACTGTGTCTTAAAGGTTTTGTTCACCAATAAATGAAAAGTAGCACATTATTTACTCACCCTTAAGGCATCCTTGCAATATATGGCTTCCTTCTTTCTGACAAATTTGCTTTGGCTCCTTCAAGCTTTATAATGCAATGCACTTAAAAAAAAATTACATTAAAAAAAACTGGCATCTGTGGTTGCTAGAAAATTTACCGTAAAAAATACGGTATCAATGTTTTACGTTTTACAGTTTTCACTTTAATTCACAGGTAAATACCATAATTTCATTAACTGATTAAATGGTAATGTACCAAGCTTTTGAAGTACTGAAATCTGTTTTGTACCTTTGTAATACACTGATAACCACCAAAAGCAGATGGCGATGACTACATCACATGATGAACCAAACCCATCACAAGGAGGTTTTAAAAAATAACATATATAGAAAGTGCACAGTGTCATTCACACAAACAATAAACACATCATGGTAACATTGTAATTAATGCAAAAAAACTCCATTTAACAACATTAGATGTAACAACCTAATGTACGAAACTGCCAAGAAAAAACTAAGAAGAAAAAATTATTTCAACAAAAAAAAAAACCATCAAATAAAAAAATTAAACAGGGAATTCTGGGAATGTCAATTTACGGTTATTGACAGTAAATGTTACGTTCTTTTTCACTTCAAAAACGATATACTACCGTAAAATTACATGCAATGTCCACACACACACACACACACACACACACACACACACACACACACACACACACACACACACACACCGTGGAGCAACTGGGGGTTCAGTGCCTTGCTCAAGGGCACTTCAGTCATAGTATTGAAGGTGGAAAGAGCACTGTTCATTCACAATCCCCATCTTCAATTCCTGCCGGTGTGGGAATCGAACCGGCAACATTTGGGTTACAAGCCCAACCATTGGGCCACGGCTGCCCCTTCCTTCTTTCAGACAAATTTGTTTTGGCTCCTTCAAGCTTTATAATGCAATGGACGGGTGTTTCTCTTCATCAGTCAAAAACAAGTCCAATAAAGTGCATCCATCCATAATAAAAAGTGCTTCACACGGCTCCAGGGGGATGAAAAAAGGTCTCCTGTTTTGTAAGAAAAACATCCATATTTAAAATGAAATAATCACTTTAATCTAGCTTGCACTAACACTTGTACACAGAAGCAGTTGCGGGCATTTTATTACAAAAGGAGGCCTTTATTCAACTCCCGGAGTCACGTGATGCACTTTTACTTAATGATGGATGCACTTTATTGGACTTGTTTCGGACTGATGAAAAGAAACACACATCCATTGCATTATAAAGCTTGAAGGAGCCAAAACTATCTTTTATATAACTCCAATTGGATTCATCTGAAAGAAGGAAGTCATATACACCTAGTTTGCTTTGAGGGTGAGTAAATAGTGCTAATTTTCATTTTTGGGTGAACTACCTCTTTAAGAACTAGTCTGAACGCTAGCAGTTAGTCAAGGGGTCATGGGGTCAAGGGGTCAAAAAAAAAAAACAATGAAAAAATGATGACCTTTAGTTTCTATTTACATAGTTTACAGTCATAAATCATTGAATAGAGAGCACCTGATTGGACAGAAACCTGTGTAGTGCTGAATGAGTCACCAATCATTTTGCTCTGTTTTCCTAAAAGAGATTAAAATGAAAGATTTAAATGGACAAGTTATTTTTAATTTTCTCTGCTCTGTGACACCATGGCAGATTCTGTGTGTCTAAAACCACACAAGTTTCTGACATCAGGGACTAACTTTAGATATGATCTACCTTTAGGCTATTACTGTGTAGGCCAGTCATAACAGACCAGAAAAAAAATACATCAAATGAATGTTTCCTGGCAGCGTCTGCTTCCCTTAATCTATCCGTTTAAAAACTACAACATCTTTTTTGCACCCTTCACCTTCCTGTCTGTTTTATTTCTTTAATAATTTATCATTTTTGTATTTACTTTGCATTTGCTAGTCAGTGTTATTTTAGTATTAGGGTAATTCCATATAAAAGTCAACCTTATCATGACAAATAAAATGTTTTTACTATACAGATGTCAACATTTGGTGGTTCACATATCCATATGAGGTCTCTCTTAAAGTTTTTATAGCATTTTTTTTTTTTTTAGTGCATGATTTTCCATAGTCTGGCAAGTGCTATTTTCAGGTTTGTCACATCCATAACAACATATTCCTCGTAAATAGACAGATTATATTTCATTTTAGTGCATTTTTATGTTATTTTAAGTAACAGCATTTTTATCAACAGTATGTTTTAGTTATTAGTTATTTATTTTTTTTATATTTTCTAATTTAATTTTAGGTAAAATTTTAGTAATTCATTTGTGTTGTTGGCTTTTTTATAAGGTTTTTTTCCCCATGTATCTGCATTAATTTTTATTTCAGTATCAGTTTTAGTTACTTTAGAATAACTAAACAAAAATGAGAAATGTTGTGGGAGCAAGTAGCTAGAATAAAATGAGTTTACCTTTTATTTATTTTTATTTTCTGTCCATTTTTATTTTAAGTAACAGCATTTTTATCTACAGTATGTTTTAGTTAGTATTTATTTATTTTTTTAAATTTTCTAATTAAATTTTAGTTACACACATATATATATATATATATATATTATTTTATTATATTTTATTTCAGTGCATTTGTATTTTATTTTAAGTAACAACATTAGTATGTTTCAGTTATTAGTTATTTATTTTTTATATTTTCTGATTTAATTTTAGTTAAAATTTTAGTCATTCTTTTATGTGTTTTTGTCTTTTTTATTAGTTTTTTTTTTCCATGTATCTGTATTCAATATTTTTTCAGTTTCAGTTTTAGTTATATTAGAATAACTAAACAAAAATGAGAAATGTTGTGTGGGCAAGTAGCTAGAATAAAATGAGTTTAGCTTTTATATATATATTATTATATTTATTTTATTTTATTTCAGTGCATTTTTATTTTATGTAACAGCATTTTTTTCTACAGTGTGTTTTAGTTTTAACTATAATAACCATATTGTTAGTAGCTCAAACATTTCATTTCATAAATATGAAACTAAACATTCTTCATTTTTCATTGATGAGTCACTTTAAACTCCACCTACACCTGCTTTTTGGAAACCTCAAAACCTCATAAACACCTCAAGCATTTGCATTTTAACTTATGTTTTTCTGTTAAACGCTGTGGATGGTTAACTGAGCGTTGCTATTGATTCAGAGCGATTGCTAGATGGTTTCTTACCAGTCCAGGTCAAAAGAGCCTCGTATCCTGATGGTCTGGTCTGTGAATATGGCTCGGGTCCATCACTTCAGGACATCATGTGACAACAGATCAGAAGAAAGCAGCAAGTGTGGATGAGTCACAGCGCTGAGCCGCAGGTGGGTTCAAAGTTATGGTCACCCACACACCTCTAGTTGACTTCACTTAACCCGAATTTACCACCACAGGTGAACCAACCCGCACACACGACTGCACACAAAGGTCAACCAACCACGCGCTCACCCCTCACCTGCTGAACAACACACAAGTTAACTTTGCACAGACATATGGTGTTTTCATATTATAAATACCACTGCTTTTTTACTTATTTTTATGACATATTTTGGACATAACCTGAAACAGAAGGGGCTGCTCGATTATGGCAAAAATCACGATTATTTAATACGATTATGAGTGGGTCCGGAACTTTATATGATTGATTAATTTAAAGATAGCAATACAACAGGGAAAAAAAAAGATACAAATGAAACACTTTTTTTATTTAATGTAATTAATTGAATGTAAAATAAAACAGCATAGTCTTCGCTGTAAGAATTAAACATGCTTTGTTACTTATAAAAACTACAAAAGTTCCTCCGTCAGGAGCAGTGAGTGATTGTGTCTTTGTCTTTTGATGTTTGATTAACATTAAGCACAGAGACAGCAGAAGGAATATTACTTGTGGCTGCTTTAAGAGCTGCATGGATCCAATATACTGTTGTTTTTTTTGTAATTCTCAACAGTTTACATTAATTTTAGACATAACTGACGAAGGTTTACACGAATAATCAGCAAATGCCACATTTTGACATTGATTTGCATGCATTTGGCCATTTAGGTACGCAACTTAAGCTAAAAGTTCACTTAGGTACGCAACTTAAGCTAAAAGTTCACTTTACTTCGAACTCTGAGCGCATACACAGAACAGCGCAAATTCTCTTTCGTACTTTTAAAAACATGACATTAAATAAACATTAATAAATCAAGCATGTTCAATTTTATGCAAGTCATGTTATATGATTTTACTGATTTGCATGTGAAATTTGGCTTTTATAGAACGAAAGCACGCAAAGAGGGCAGAATCAGGAGCTATAATTATTTTATCTCGATTATTGTGTTTTCTTAATCTTTTTAAGCCGAAATCGAAACTGAATTTTGATTAACCCTAGTAGGTACACAGAGACTGAGATATACTAGTGCTGTCAAATCGATTGTTCACGATTAATCACATCCCAAATGAGTTTTGTTTACATAATATATGACCCAAGACCACAAAACCAGTCATAAGGGTCAACTTCTTGAAACTGAGATTTATACATCATCTGAAACTGAATAAGCATTCTTCCCATTATTAGAATAAGTCCATATTTGGTCGAGATACAACTGTTTGAAAATCTAAGGGTACAAAAAAATCTAAATATTGAGTAAATCGCCTTTAAAGTTGTGCAAATTAAGTTCTTAGCAATGTATATTACTAATCAAAAATTACATTTGAAGATATTTACGGTGGTAAATTTACTAAATATCTTCATAGAACATGATCTTTACTTAAAGGGATGGTTCGGAGTAGATTTGACTTCATTGCTATGCACTCCGAAGCCCATGTAAATACCCCATCCAAAAGCTTTTTTACCTTAATCAAACATTGAGGGAGATATCAGAGTTTTTCGAATGGCTTGCTACTGCCGTACATGGTACGTGATGTATCTCGTAAATTGCACCACTAAACGTGCACGTAATCTTACCAAACTTCTACAGTAGTGTAATAGGGTATGTACTCACAAAACACTGCATCAGAAAATTTGTAAGTCCACCATGAGTGTTTTAAAAACAACTTTTACCCGATCCCAACTAGTCTCAAAAACTACAAATGGCGACACGTCATTTGTACGTCATTTTTACGTGCTTTTCCCAAACCAGGGAAGTGACGTTGACGTGTTGCCATTTGTAGTTTTTCTTTCGGATGGGGTATTTACATGGGCTTTGGAGTGCATAGCAATGAAGTCAAATCTACTCCGAACCATCCCTTTAATATCTTAATGATTTTTGGCATAAAAGAAAAAAATATAATTTTGACCCATACAATGTATTTTTTGGCTATTGCTACTTAAGACTGGTTTTGTGGTCCAGGGTCACAATTATATGCACATGTATGTGTGTGTGTATTTATATATACACAGTACACATGTATATATGTAAACAAACTTTTATTTTGGATGTGATTAATCGCGATTAATCGATTTTTGACAGCACTAAAATATACACAGTTTTTTCTATCATGTTGGGACTTTGTTGTTTTTACAGTGTACTGAACTAATATTTATTACGTAAAATATATTTAAATTAAATAAACTATTAAAAACGTAAACTTAAAAACTTGGTTGCTGTCCTAAATGTTTAAGTAAAATCAACTTGGTTGTACAAGTCAACTTAAATTTCAAATAACATACTGTACACTGACTTAAATATATATATAGTTTAAAAAAGTTGATGCAATGTGAAAACATAAGTTGGCATGACTTACTGATCATGTTTTTACCACAAAACCAGCAATAGCCAAAAACACATTGTATGGGTCAAAATTATCGATGTTTCTTTTATCTTAAAAATCATTATTATATTCAGTAAACATCACGTTCCATGAAGATATTTTGTAAATTTTCTACCGAAGATATATAAAAACTTAATTTTTGATTAGTAATATGCATTGCTAAGAATTCATTTGGACAACTTTCAAGGCGATTTTCTCAATATTTAGATTTTTTTTTTTTTTTTGCACTTTCAGATTCCAGATATTCATCACATACATCAATGGAAAGCTTATTTATTCAGCTTTCAGATGATGTATAAATCTCAATTTCAAAAAATGTACACTTATGTCTAGTTTTGTGCTCCATGGTCATATTTATAAAATTAATTTTCATGTCACATCTGTCATATGTAAACACTTGAAACTTAAAACTGTAAAAACTGACATTGCAAAAAAATATTCCCAATATAATATAAAAATGCAACGCAGGTTTTTTCAGAATTTGTTGCTTTTTGTCCTCCTACTATTAATGGTTTAAGTGAAAATCTGACGTGCACAACATTCATCTATCAGACAGATTGTCAAATGTTTACACTTAACATGCTAGTTAGCTAACACACCTCAGTATTTCCTCTGCTGGTGAGTCATAATTCTGATACGCCTTGCCTTCGAAAGGAGACCTGTGAATAAAAACCACACACATTGCAAAAAAACTGATTGGTGTTTGTCTTATATTTGATTAAACCACCAAAAATACATACAAAACATAATTTAAAACAAGATATATTCAACTGAGAAGTGAAAAAAGACAAAAATAGGCATATATACAATACACTATTTAAAAAAAAAAACATGCATTTTGCTTATCAGTTCAATGCATCGCATTTTTAAGGATGTTTACTAAAAAACACGAGCAAAACCAACTGAAAAAGAAGGATATTTGCAGTTCAACTTAATTCTAAAACTGCAAGAAACATCACAAGTCTCATTTGCATGAAATATGGGTAAATATGTATCATTTGCATGCAGCACGAGACACCTGTAAACATGCAAGTGTACTGCATGTGCTATTGTGTAAATGTGCATCTATCAGATGTGAGCATGAACAGACAGAGTGAAAATGAAAGCACAGATTTGTGGTGTTCAATGCAGCCCACCACAAATGTTGCGCTCTCTCTCTGTCTGTCTTTCTTTCTCTTTCCCTCTTTTGTTGCCCGGTCGTCTCAACACCTCCCACTCTCAGGTTTAGAGGCTGGGTGACCTCATGTAGGACTCCCCCTCGCGCGGGCGGAGGGCTCGAGGTGTGATTTTTCTAAGCTGATTGATGCCTTTGCACACGACTCGAGCTCAGGACCGATTCTTAATCATCGCGCACGCACCAGGACTGACGTGACGTGTCAAGCTTTGCCAGGAGGGCCCGTCCCAGACGGCAGCCAGCACAATTACAAAGGCTTTTCTCAAGTACCAAAAACACACCCACAGATATTCTGCAACTTAGATTCAGTACAAAGCCTCTTCTCTTAAAAAGCTCTTAAAAAGCATCTTTTATATTACAAGTTTTTTTTTTTTTTTTGAAAAATCTTTAAATATGCACAAATTTGCAGAGATTTGCAGAATAGAAAACTTAGCACAGGTTCAAAATTCCTGCTTCATTTTGTTAACATATTAAAGTCAAAAGCTTTTGTAGAAGGGATTTTGGATATCTCTTTTTATCACTCCAAAAATCAAAAAGTACTGTCAACAAGCCATAAAAAATACATTTTTATCACGTTTTAGGAATAAAATGTTGCATAAACCCAGCTGAAAGTTATATAAACAAACCCTTCAGTAAAAACCTTAAGAATATAGACAGGAATAAACCTCTAAGTTTTGGTGCATGTACGTGCAGCTGAAATGGAGAAAAAACTCATTTTGAGAAAACAGGGCCTTTAAAGATATAAATTGTAATTGAAACCTATAGACGCAAATAGACAAAATGCAATAAAAAACAAGCAAGTTATTTATGAACAAACCCCTCAGTAAAAACCTTAAGAATATAGACAGGAATAAACCTCTAAGTTTTGGTGTAAGTGTTTCTGAAATAGAGAAAAAACTCATTTTTAGCAAAAAGGGGGTCTTTAAAGATATATATTATAATTAAAATCTATAATGCAAATAAACTGCAATAAACAAACAAACACAATTTAGATAAAGTGCAATAAAACAAACACTTAAATGTGTATTTTGGATGTTGTCTTTCCACTAGTCTGAGAGAACACATCATGAAAAGCCAAATAGCCCAAAATCTCTATATATATTCATTATTAAAGTTCGGGTGTTTTGGTTTCTGCCTTCTTATGGCATCAGAAGGCTTAATGAAACTACAGACTTAACAGTGATTTGTGTAACCTAAAAAGTTTTAAAATCAGGTTTATCAGTTATAATCAGTTTTAATAGTCAATATATGAATTGCATGTTTTGCACACGTATCTTCCATGAATTGCATAGTTCATAAACACATTTAAATCCAACAAAGGGAAACTTTTCATACCGAAACTAAAATCAACCACTTTTCATACTGAAACTAAACCACTCTACACTGTTAAGTGTAATTTGAATTTGAATATTACTTCAGAGGTGGTGGAAAACATTTCAATTAATTTAGTTTTCTTTAGAATAGCGTGCGCCAATGTATCACAATAAGACCAATACATGATTTAATGGGACAGTTCACCCCAAAATTCAGTTCTGTCATAATTTACTCACCATCATGTGATTTCAAACCTGACTTTCTTTCTTCTGTGGAAAATAAAAGAAGATATTTTTAAACATTTGTCCACACAATAAAAGTCAATGTCGGCCGATAACACGAGGCTGAGTAAATAATTACCAAACTTTCATTTTTAAGAAAAAAAAACGTCAAAATATGAAATGCATCGTATGTTTAAGAAAGTAAGGTGACATTTAGAACATATTTTGTTTTCTAGTTTGTTGTTTGTAATACTGATGATAAAGATATGTATGAAAAATTATCGTTGGACCTTAAAAAAGTAGGAAATGGAAGGAAGGTCAAATCTGATCGAGTGTAGCCATGCATGAATACCTGAATAAGCATCATGTCTCTCGGTGTGTGCCTGTCGTGTATGTGTGTGTGTGTGTGTGTGTGTGTGTGTGTGTGTGTGTGAGTGTGTGTGTTGCCGTGCGTTTAAAAAACACATGCGGTTTGTGGGTAAAGGAGAATCTGGGGGTTGCTACACAACAGATTTGTATTGGAGAAAAAAAGAACATTAACACCAGGTCTGAGTCCAAACTGGGCCGGCTGTTTCTAGGCTGAGAGGTCCAAATCCTCCCAAGCCAAGACCTCTCCCTCGCTCTCTCTCTCTCTCTCTCTCTCTCTCTCTCTCTCTCTCTCACAGGCAGCATGTTCAGGGTAGATCGCATGTGTCTGGACTCCCGTCATGGCTAACCTACAAGCACAGAAGGAAACGCAAACACCCAACAGACGATCCAAAGCAACACACTCCTGTCATGTGCTGGTGGAATTTCCCCACAGCAGCTGATCTGAGAACAGCCTGGACTTTCTCTCGTGGATTTGACTTTGATTATGGGGAAGCGATCAGAGTTGTTTCGAAGAACAACATTAAGTTAGAGAGTTGGAGTTAAATTAGCGGAGGTGCATCAAACTTAAGGATTAACTCACTTTCGGAACAAAAATGTACAGATCATTTACTCATTTACTCATCCCCTTGTCATCCAAGGTCATAAAGGAATTCTGTTTATTGAGGAAAGCATTTCAGGAATTTTCTCCATATAGTGGACTTTTAAATGCAGATTCATAGTGCTCTAAACGATCCCACCATGATGAATAAGGGTCTTATCTACTTCAACTTCAACTTAATTTATTTATATATCACATTTAAATGCAACGTTGTTGGCCAAAGTGCTTCATAAAATTGAAAATAAATCAAAAATACACACACAAACTTACATACAAGTAAAACAACATTTGTAAAAGGTTCCCAAAAATCAAACTTTCCCTACTTCAAAGGCCAGACTAAAAAAATTTGTCTTCAACTGGGACCTAAAAAAACTCTATAGATGGAGCCTGCCGAATATATAGGGGAAGACCCTTAACTGGCGAAACGATCAACCATTTTCTTACATAAATTAATATTTTTACACTTTTTAACCACAAGTGTTAGCTCTTTGATGCATATCTGTACTCTGTGCTCTCCGGTTCTCCTCCTTTTTTGTGAAGGGCATTTGATCTTCTTTGCATGTTCACTTTGTAAACACTGGGTTGGTACTTTTGCAATGAGGGGAAAATGAGATGGGAGTTTTTCGACATTCCCTAACTGTCTTAAACCAGGGAGCACAGAGTAAGCATATGCATCACAGAGCTACAAGACAAGAATTTGTGGTTAAAAAGTTTAGAAATATTAATTTATTTAGGAAAATGGCTGATCATTTCGCTAGATAAGACACTTCTTCCTCAGCTGGGATAATTTAGAGCCCTTTGAAGCTGCATTTAAACTGCATTTTGGAAGTTTAAGATCACGGGCACCATTGAAGTCCACTATATAGAGAGAAATCCTGATTTTTTTTTCAAACAATATAATTTCTTTACAACCGAAGAAAGAAAAACATGAACATCTTGGATGACAAACTGGGGGTGAGTTAATTATCTGTAAATTTTTGTTCTGAAAGTGAGAAAATCCTTCATGAGCAGTTTCTGAATTTAAAGCATCACTAAACTGAGGTGGCAAACCTGTTGTGCCTGATCCTTCCCACTCTCTTTATAGTTCATTTCAGGTACTCCCATCTGGCAGACACTAGTGTACCTTTGGTGAAAAAAAGGCCAAGTACATTCTCACTGGCCACTGGAATATGATCTTTTTAAAAGGCACTATGTCTCATTAAGTACCTTCAAGGTACTATAACGCAAAAAGGTACAAAGGTGTACCTTTTGAAAGGAGATTCAGATTTTGTACCTTCATTCCCACCACCATAAGCATTTTAAACAGAAATTAGCCTTCAGCTGATGTGTAAATCTCATTATTTATTTTTTCAAATTATCCTTTGTGGCCCAGGGTTACATATGCAATATATTTGGTTCTTTTATAATAGCTGTTGTTGTGTCTTATTGTTTGTTTTAGTCTTTGTCTAAAGTCAATTTTCCACCCTATGTGGATAGACAACAAAGATTTTGAATTTGAATTTGAAACAGGATGAGGAATGCAATTCAAATTTGAATTTAAATACACTTGAAATTGGAGCAAAATTTAAACTAGAGAATGTTTAACTAGAGAAGTTAAAGATAGATAGAACAAACGATTGAACGATAAAACGATAGAACGATAGATAGAACGATAGATAGAACGATAGATAGAATGATAGATAGAACAATAGATAGAACGATAGAACGATAGAATAGATAGACAGATAGATAGATAGACAGATAGATAGATAGACAGATAGATAGAATGACAGATAGATGGATAGAATGATAGATAGATAGAACGATAGAACAATAGAACAACAGAGAGAACGATAGAATGATAGAACGATAGATAGAACAATAGAACGACAGATAGAACGATAGATTGAATGATAGATAGATAGAACGCCAGATAGAACGATACATAGAACAATAGAACGACAGACAGACAGGCAGACGGATAGATAGACAGATAGAATGACAGATAGAATGATAGATAGATAGAACGATAGAATGATAGAATGACAGATAGAATGATAGATAGATAGAACGATAGAATGATAGAATGACAGATAGAATGATAGATAGATAGAACGATAGAATGATAGAATGACAGATAGAATGATAGATAGATAGAACGATAGAATGATAGAATGACAGATAGAATGATAGATAGCACGATAGAATGACAGATAGAATGATAGATAGATAGAATGATAGATAGAACGATAGAACGATAGATAGAACGATAGATAGAACGATAGAACAATAGAACAATAGATAGAACAATAGACAGAACGACAGAACGATAGAATAGACAGACAGATAGACAGATAGATAGATAGATGGATAGAATGATAGATAGATAGAACGATAGAACAATAGAACAATAGATAGAACAATAGACAGAACGATAGAATAGACAGACAGATAGACAGATAGATAGATAGACAGATAGATGGATAGAATGATAGATAGATAGAACGATAGAACAATAGAACAACAGATAGAACGATAGAATGATAGAACGATAGATAGAACGATAGATAGACAGATAGAATGATAGATAGATAGAACGATAGATAGATAGAAAGATAGATAGACAGATAGAATGATAGATAGATAGAACGATAGAATGATAGAACGATAGAACGATAGAACGATAGATAGAACGATAGAACAATAGATAGAACAATAGATAGAACGATAGAATAGACAGACAGATAGACAGATAGATAAATAGATAGAATGATGGATAGAATGATGGATAGAATGATAGATAGATAGATAGATAGATAGATAGATAGATAGATAGATAGATAGATAGATAGATAGATAGATAGATAGATAGATAGATAGATAGATAGATAGATAGATAGATAGATAGAACAACAGATAGAACGATAGAATGATAGAACGATAGAACGATAGATAGAACGATAGATAGAACAATAGATAGAACGATAGAATGATAGAACGATAGAACAATAGATAGATAGAACGATAGAATGATAGAACGATAGATAGAACGATAGATAGAACGATAGAACAATAGATAGAACGATAGAATAGACCGACAGATAGATAGATAGACAGATAGATAGATAGAATGACAGATAGATGGATAGAATGATAGATAGATAGATAGATAGATAGATAGATAGATAGATAGATAGATAGATAGATAGATAGATAGATAGATAGATAGATAGATAGATAGATAGATAGAATGATAGAACGATAGAATGATAGAACGATAGAATGATAGAACGATAGAACGATAGATAGAACGATAGATAGAACAATAGATAGAACGATAGAACAATAGATAGATAGAACGATAGAATGATAGATAGAACGATAGAATAGACCGACAGATAGATAGATAGACAGATAGATAAATAGATAGAATGACAGATAGATGGATAGAATGATAGATAGATAGATAGATAGATAGATAGATAGATAGATAGATAGATAGATAGATAGATAGATAGATAGATAGATAGATAGATAGATAGATAGATAGATAGATAGATAGATAGATAGATGATAGATAGATAGATAGATAGATAGATAGATAGATAGATAGATAGATAGATAGATAGATAGATAGATAGATAGATAGATAGAACGATGGATAGAACAATGGATGGATGGATGGATAGATAGATAAAACAATAGAATGAGAACGACAGAACGAATTAGTGATGGGAAGTTCGGATCATTTTACCGACTCGGATCTTTGAGTCTCGTTCAGCAAAATGAACGAATCTTTTTTTGAGTCATTTCGTTCATTTTACCAAAATATAATTAAAAAGCTAAGTGTTACTTCCATAACACATGTACTGCTTATACAAACGTTGATCGCACTACAAGACAAAACTATAGAATTGATTAGTTCGTCTCTCGAGTCTTTCGGGTTTGAGTCGTTCGTTCATAGTTGCGCAATTGCGCATGCGCGACTGAACGAATCACTCCCGAGACGACTCGTTCTTCCCGAGTCACATTAAAGATTCGTTCAAAATGAACGAATCGTTCAAGAACGACCCATCACTAGAACGAATGCCAGAATGTCAGAATGTTTCACCTTCTTCAAATCCGTTTTTGAAGATTTTGAAGATACAGTGACTAAAAGGGAGTGATGTGATTTATAGTCTAGAGTCGAGACACACACACACACACAGGTGATCAGTGGGCTATTCTGGAGTCTAAACGGACAAAACTGTGAGTGTGTATCAGTATGTGTGTCAGTAAATATGTGTGTGTGTGTGTGTGTGTGTGTGTGTTGAAGGGGGGTCTGTTTATCAGGAGTGCCTGCTGTCATGGGGCCTGTCGGGTGTGTGTATGCGGCTGCTGGAGACCCATCTGATCAGCGTCTGATACTGATCTGAGTCCAGTCAACAGGCGGCCCGTCCAGACTGTTTTACAGCATCTCAGATAAATACACAGACCTCTGCTGTCCTGCACCTTCAATATTGAGATTCTCCTCATCAAAGACCACAGACTCGCCAAGGAAAACGCCACTGATGACAAAGACATCTAGAAATGAAAATATGCTATGCTGGGACGCAATGATTCAGGAAATCTGGCCTATCCACCTTATTCGTCAATGCGGGTATAAGCCTATGGACAAGATTTCCAATTCATTAGTCACTATAGGGACATAGGGAAGAATAACAACGTACTGTAAATGGTAAAACTGTTTGCACTACAAACCAGTGTGTTCATAATTAAAATAATATATGGTAAGACACAACGATTTTCAATAAGCAGCCAAACGAGCCATTTTCTACAGCTAAAAATACCTGGACATGGACAAGACCAGAAGCCACGCCCATAAAGCGTACAAAAGGGCAAAAATAAGGTGAATACTGAAAAGAATGCTCTCTTAGGGTAGACAAATGATGGAATAGACAGCATTCCCACTCTCATTTTAATTTCATTAAAGCAGGAATAAAAGACAAGGGTCACTCACTAAAGTATAAAGTATTTAAAAATAAAAATAATAAATAAATAAATACAAAAGACATATGTAAGTTAATTATTCATGTTAGTAACAATTTAAATCAGTCAAAAGTTTTTGAACAGCTACATTTTTATGTTTTTTTAAAGTCTTTTCTGCTTTTCCAATCCTGCATTTATTTGATCCAAAGTGTGGCAAAAACAGTAATTTTCTTTTAATATTTTCTATTTGAATATATTTTAAATTTAATTTATTAATGTGATTTCAAAGCTGAATTTTTAGCATCATTCCTCCAGTCTTGTGATCCTTCAGAAATCATTTTAAGTTTCGGATTTGCTGCTCAAAAAACATTTAATATTTTTAATATTTTGAAAACAGCCAAGTAGACATTTTTTCATGTTTCTTTGATAAATAGAAAGTTCGCAAGAACAGCATTTATCTAAAAATAGAAATTTTTTGTAACATTTTAAATGTCTTTAGTATCACTTTTAATACATTTAAAGTATCCTTGGTAAATAAAAGTAATTAGTTCTATAGTTTCTTTACCAAAAATAAAACAATTATACTGACTCCACACTTTTGAATGGTATAGTGTTTAATGTTACAAAAGCATGCTGATCTTTGGATCTTTCTATTTATCAAATAATG
>NC_133377.1:42572482-42621653 GCF_049309525.1 Garra rufa
TCACATACAATACATGAATTTTAAATACAAAAGCGTTTCACTGTACTTGCATTCACTCAACGTTAAAGGGGTCATCGGATGCAAAACTCACTTTTCCATGTTGTTTGAACATTGATGTGTGTTGTCAGTTTGTGTACACAACCACCCTACAATGATAATAATCCACTCAGTGGTATTTTTTTCATCTTTAAAAGTAATATCCCCTTTTAAAAATCAGCTCATTCTCAGCTTCTTGTGGGTGTGACGACACACAGACAGAGGCCCCTCCCACAATAGTTGATTGACATGAGCGCCTTACCTTAGCCCCGCCCTCACCGAGCTGAAACAGTCCGACTCTGATCGTTATTGTGTGACTCAGGTGCAGAGGAAGACTCTAATGGAGGTGTTCTGTTGTTGGATGTAATAATGAACATAGCAGTCGTCATTTACTCCTGACATCTGAGCCGCTGAAGATGCAAAGGATTAACGTTACTTTTGTTTTTGAAAGGAAAGTGCCGATCTCGATCTACATATGCTTCTATGTTCGTGTGAATCGTTCCTGATTCAGCTTCATGCACAGCAGAAGTGAGTAGAAGGGTTTTTTATGCATCTTTGCAAATGGCCTTTCTTAATAATGTGTTGGTTAGCGGCTAAACTTGGCTAAAGTAAACATTACGGCTCGTCATTCCACATCAGAGAGGGGCGGGGCAAGCAGAGCTCATTAGCATTTAAAGGAACACACAACAGAATAGCTTGCTCTAAAAAGGTCTGATTTTGACAAGGTAAAAGGGTATTTTTTACACTTCCATCGAGAAATTTTAACCATAGTTTGTTATGGACTTATCATTAAGACCCTAAAGAATCTTATCAACTTGTGGAAAATGGGCATCCGATGACCCCTTTCAAAATAAAAAAAATCCCAATAATTATTCACTCACATGTCATCCAAGATGTTTATGTCTTTCTTTCTTCAGTCTCAAAAAAATACGTTTTTCGATTTTCGATAGCATTTTCTCCATATAGTGGATTTTAATGTTGCTCAATGGATTGAAGGTGTTAAAAATGCAGTTTCAATGCAGCTTCAAAGGGCTCTTAACAATCCCAGATGAGGAATAAGGGTCTTACCTATAGCCAAACGATTGATTTTCTAAAAAACAAGAACTTTTTAACCACAAATGCTTGTCTTTCCACAAACTCCCATCTCATTTCTTCTTCCAACTGCAATATCATCCTACATCGGTGCAGAAGTACCGACCCAGTGTTTATAAAGTGAACATGCAAAGAAGATCAAACACCCTTTACAAAAAAAGGTAAAACATTAATGTAGGACGATTCTGAAGTTGGAGGAGAAAATGAGATGGGAGTTTTTCAACATACCCTAACTGTCTTGACCTGGATTACACATGCGCATCGCAGAAAATAGAAAAGACAAGTGTTTAAAGCAACAACAAAGAGGTTTTTTTTACCTTAAAATTAAGTTTCCGGACTCATGTCAGTGGTTCATCAACTCATAACAGGGTGAAACGGCACTTTCACATTCGCTTTGCGACCCTCTATCAGCCATAACAGCACCGTGTAAGTTTGGGTCGTCGGATAGCGGTTTTGTAGTTTAAATGAAACTACAAATGTGACTTGCTTTACGGAAAAAAAAAGCAAACAATGTCATTATTATGTTTTATTTCGTTTTCATACTTTCATAAAGTCACGCAACATACTCTACCTTGTCACTGAACATCGTTATTTCCTGGATAGCCTCCAAACAAATAACGTGCATGTGACGTGATGGTAGGCTAAATTATTTACAACAGTGGTAATGGACTATTCCGCTTCCAACCTGTAGAGAGAGCGTTCTTTGGTGTTGCTTTAAGGTTAAAAAGCATATAAATTGTCAATTTGTTTACAAAATGACCAATCGTTTTGCTAGATAAGACCCGACTTACTCTGCTGGGAGCATTTAGAGCCTTTGAAGCTGCATTTTGGAAGTCCATACAGTGGACTTCAATGGTGCTCAAAGGATTGAAGGTTTACAGTTTATGTACCTTTTAACCACAAATGCTCATTGTCACAAACTCTCATCTTATTTTCTCCTCCAACATTAAAATCACCATACATTGCTGCAAAAGTACCAACCCAGAATGAGAAAATGAGATGGAAGTTTTTTTATATATTTTTTTTTTAAGAAAATGAACAAGCATTTGAGGTTGAAAAGTATCAAAATTGAATTTTTTTTTTTTTTTGAAAAAAATGATCGTTTTGCTACATAAGACCCTTATTCCTTGGCTGAGATCGTGTAAAGCCCTTTGCAGCTGCATTGAAACAGCATTTTTTGCCCTTCAATCCGTTAAACACCATTGAAGTCCGCTATACAATCTTAAAAATAAAGGTTCTTTATTGGCATCAATGGTTCTATGAAGAACCTTGAACATCCATGGAACCTTTCAAATGCAAAAAAAAAAAGGTTTTTAAAACATTCTTCAAAATGGTTCTTTTAGGAACTGTTCGCAGAAAGGTTCTTTGTGGAAACAAATGGTTCTTCTATGGCATCAGTGCAAAAACACCCTTTTGGAACTTTTCCTTGGCTGGGATCGTTTAGAGCCCTTTTAAAGCTGCACTGAAACTGCATTTTTAACCTTCAATCCTTTAAACACCATTGAAGTCCACTATATGGAGAAAATCCTGGAATGTTTTCCTCAAAAAACATGTTCATGTAAAGTTATCTTTTAGCTCAAGGTGTGCGCCTAAACGGTCAAATACAAGCAAAAGCATTTCAAAACGAGGCGCTTGGTGATTATTCATGTAAACCCTTGTCAGTTCTGTCTTAAATGATCATAACCAGTTGAGAATGAAAACAGTAATGTAACGTTTGGCTGTTAAAGAGGCAACAAATAACCTATAATTCCTTCTGCTGTCTCTGTGCTTAATATGAATGCTCTTGAATGAAGGACTTTTGTAGTTTTAATAAGAAATAAAGCATGTTTAACTATTACAGTGAAGACGCTGTTTTATTTTACTTTCAAATAATTGCATTTCATTTCTGTAGTATTGATAGACTACTTTAGACTTACTTTAGACTTGCATTTGGTAAATTAATGTTGTTGTTGTTGTTGTTGTATTGCTATCTTTAAATTGATCACTAATATAAAGTCATAATCATGTTAAACAATCGTGATTACAATATTGACCAAAATAATCGTGATTATGATTTTTGCAAAATCGAGCAGCCCTATTATCAGGACATTTTTATTCTGAAAGTGGAGTAATCCTTTACGATGCAATCCTCAATCAATTCATCTGACACGAGCGTCCAGAGTGGAGAGCGCTGGTTTGCCGTCTCCAGAGACTGAAGCACAGACAGACAGACAGAGACAGGGGCCTGGGATTCCCCGCACGTGTCTCCCTCTCTCTGTGGGGTCAGTTTTAAAGCAATAAACATGTCGACATAAGCAGCATATGCCTGAGTAGGCTGAGAGACAGAGATGTGTGTGTGTGTGTGTGTTTCATAGCGAAAGGTGTAAAAACCTCTGACTCACAGAGACGGGCCCGTGTGCGGCTGCTCCTGCGCTGAACTGCCGCGGAGATCTGCGTCCGCTCGCCGTCCCGAAGAAAGAGAGAGAGAGCGGCGAAATGCAGTTTCTGAGTCAGAGCTGGAGATGTGATAAAAGCCCTGCTTGTTCCCGGGTAACAGCACTCGCGGGCCGCCGCCGGACCGCACGCGGGAGTCACCGCGTGACCCTCTAAAGTGCACAGACACACATCCTGAAACACACACACACAGAGGATAAAGTCTCAATCACATTGATTGCAGATAGCATCTACTACAGTTTCTGCTGTTTTGTATGTACACAGTGCACAGTATGCAAATGTTCTGATTCACTTCAGCAACATTCACTGAATACTGTGTCCCACAATGCAATGCGCTCAGCTCAACCTCAGATTATAGTGACAAAGAATTATAGTAATTATATTTCTGTTTTTTATTTTCATTTCAATTTTAGATCAAGTTTTAGTCATTCTGTTCTATCAATTTTAATAGATTTTTGAATATTTTTAGTTTATTTGTTTTACTTAATTATTTTACTACATCAAGAAAACATCGACTAAATAAAAGTCACTATATATATATATATATATATATATATATATATATATATATATATACACATATACATATATATATACATATACATATATATATATATATATACACACACACACACACACACACACACACACACACACACATATAAATATATACATATATATACATATACATATATATACACATATAAATATATATATATATACATATATATACATATATATATATACATACACACACACACACACACACACACACACACACACACACACACACACACACACATATATGTGTGTATATATATATATATATATATATATATATATATATATATATATATATATATATATATATATACACACACATATATATACATATATATATATATATATATATATATACATACACACACACACATATATGTGTGTGTATATATATATATATATATATATATAATTTATTCAATTTCAGTTAACATTTCAGATCTGGAAATAATTTTTACATCCTCTTCCTGACACATTATTTGACCAGACTAACAAAAGTTAATATATATTTTTTTATGTAAATTACTTTTTAAAAATGCAAAACATTTTGATCCTCAGCTACAGCAATTCTTTTTTCTTTTTTTTTTTTTTTACATTGTTAAGTTGTTGTTTTTTTACATTTTTAAAACATTTAATCAAACAAATAATAATAAAATAAAACTAATACTATTAAAAATATTTTTGTTAATTATCCTTAGACACAATGAATTATCAAATTTTTTTATTCTCTTTAATTTTTCCAAATTGTCACAAACATTTCAATGAATGAAAACATTTTATGAATTATTAACGAAGAATTTTAATATTTATTATTTAATTTAATATATATTAAATGTGTATTATCTTTTATTATTAATTAACTATTATTAATTTTGGCATTAAAATGAAATCAAATGAAATAAAATAAAATAAAATAAAATAAAATAAAATACTAAAATAGAATAAAATAAAATAAAATAAAATTTATTAAAAGTTCTCATACGGCATAAAATCAGCCCGGGTTATTATCGTTAAAAATTATTTTGTTAATTATCCTCAGACACAATGAATTATTATATTTTTTTATATTCTCTTTAAGTTTTCCAAATTTTCACAAACATTTTAATGATTTAATAAATTTAGAAAAAGTTTTTTAAATGCATATAATATCTTGTTTTTATTTATTTTTTATCATATAATATGTGTTTAATGTGTATTATCCAATTATTATCCAAAATAAAATAAAATAAAAAGTAGTTATCGTTAACTAAACTAAAACAAATACTATTAAAAATATTTTTGTTAATTATCCTCAGATACAATGAATTATATTTTTTACATTCTCTTTAAGTTTTCTAAATTGTCACATTTGTCAACATTTTTATGAATTAATACGTTTAATTAATTATTAACAAATTAAGAATTTTAAAATGCATTATTGGCATTAAAAAAAAAAAATTAAATTAAATTAAATTAAATTAAATTAAATTGTCTCTCATACAGCATAAAATCAGTCCGGGTTATTATTTATGTGTCTATCATTTAATAACGTATTTAATGTGTATTTTCCAATTATTAAAATAAAATAAAATAATAAAATAAAATAAAACAAAATTCTCAAACAGCATAAAATAAGTCTTTGTTATTATCATAAACTTAACTAAAAACAATACTATTAAAACAATTTTTTAAGTTTTCTCTTTAAGTTTTTCAAATTGTCACAAACATTTTTAATGAATTAATACATTTAATAAAATATTAACAAGAATTTTTAAAATGCACATAATACCTTGTTTTTATTTGTCTATCAAATAATACTTTGTTTTTATAGTCTATCATTTAATATGTTTTATCCAATTACTGGCATTAAAATAAAATAAAATAAAACGTTCTCATACGGCATAAAATATTTTCATTAACTAAACTAAAAATAATACTATTTAAAATATTTTTGTTAATTATCCTCAGATTAATTTTCATTATTTAAAAAAATTCAAAAAAATTAATTAATAAATTTACTTTATTTATTAAAAGGTAAATAATACCTTGTTTTTATTTGCCTATCATTTAATATGTATCAAATTTGTATAAAATAAAATAAAAAATTAAATTTCTTTAAAAAATAAAAGTTCTTATACAGCATAAAATCAGGTTATTATCATTACCTAAAATAAAACTAATACTATTAAAAATATTTTTGTTAATTAAAATAAAGCAAAAATAAATAAAAATATATATATATAAATATTTGATGAAAAAAAAAGACAATGAGAAAACAATGAGAAATGGTAATTGGCAACAGACTATGCCAACATGCCAAAAGTGGAAATAAATAATAGACCTACAACTGAAATCTAAACCTAAAAAGTAATACAAAAATAATAATAAAGATACAAAAGCACATAACAAAACTACTAAAGTAAAAAAAAAAACTACTAAAAAGGTTAAAATAAAAATAAAAACGAATTCAGAATATTAAAAACTATAATACTATATAAACAACATTAAAACAACAATGGCTCCAGCACAGATGCCGACACACACACATACTCACTCACACACACACACACACACACACACACACACACACACACACACACACACACTCACATGCATCAGTCTTCCTTCAAAACATGTATCTCTGGCCTGAGCTGTCAAACTTTTAGCACCTGCCATCCTGCGGCCCCGGCCGGTCGATGCCTTCGCCGTACTGCGAGGAGAGAGATCAGAGGCGAGAAATGGGTCAGCGGCGGGCCGCGATCAGACCCAGCCCGGGGTCAGCCAGAGGTCAGCTCCAGTTAGGAGGCCAAGATGGTGCACGACTCAAAACTAACCAGGGCCAGACAGAAACCGAGCTGCTTTAGGATATTCACGTAGCGGTCCGTCTCATGCGTGAGGTTATCCTGAGGACTCATCCAAGTGTTTGTTAATGTTATTATGTGGCGTGCGACGGCCCCAGTTCCCTTGGATGACTACGGGAGATCAGATCGAGCCAACACAGAATATTCAATCCGCAATCTGCATTTGTGCATACGGCTGCTGCCACGCACATCTAATCCACTGGCTTTATCGTTTCTGTCGTCTTAGAGAGACTCACACAGCTGGAATTCAAAATATAATGCAATTCCTCACAGCAAATCAAACGCAGACACCAAACTTCGCAATTTATTTTGGAAAGCCTTGGTTTAGTTCAGGCTAAAATGACAATTCTGTCATTATTTGCTGTGCGTTATTTCTCATGCAAAACTATTGTGTGGCTTTGAAAGATATAGTACACCAGTTGCACAGACACTTTTATGGAGCTTTTTGGAGCTTGACAGCAATCATCCACTTCGGACAATCTGAAATTTATCTTTCTTTCACGTCTACGGATAAAAGTCATACAGGTTTGAAGTGCATAAATGATGACAGAATGCACATTTTTGGCCGGTTTTGTTTTATTTGTCTTTTCTATTCAATAAAGACAGACAGCTGAGACTAACTTGACTTTTCTTTAATAAACTTGTGAGCCCTACACACAACTACACATGAGCCTTTTTCTCAAGTGTTACACTTTTTGGCCCCTCCTACAACAGACATTAACCAATTGATCCTATTGTTACAGGTTTATTTCTTTGAAGAGGTCATCGCCCTGCTGAAAAAACCAGCATATGCTGGTTAGGTATGTTTTGGTGCTGGGATGCTGGTTTTAACTGGTTTATGCTGGTCCTTTACTGGTTAATGCTGGTCCTTAGCTGGTTAATGCTGGTCCTTTGCTGGTTAATGCTGGTCCTTTGCTGGTTTATGCTGGTCATGTTGCTGATCAAGAACCAGCATAAACCAGCAAATGACCAGCATAAACCAGCAAAGGACCTGCATAAACCAGCAAATGGCCAGCATAAACCAGCAAAGGACCAGCATAAGCCAGCTAAAACCAGCAAAGGACCAGCATAAACCAGCAAATGGCCAGCATAAACCAGCAAAGGACCAGCATAAGCCAGCTAAAACCAGCAAAGGACCAGCATAAACCAGCAAAGGACCATCATAAGCCAGCTAAAACCAGCAAAGGACCGGCATAAACCAGCATAAGCCAGCTAAAACCAGCAAAGGACCAGCTTAAACCAGCAAATGGCCAGCTAAAACCAGCAAAGGACCAGCATAAACCAGCATAAGCCAGCTAAAACCAGCAAAGGACCAGCATAAACCAGCATAAGCCAGCTAAAACCAGCAAAGGACCAGCATAAACCAGCAAAGGACCAGCATAAACCAGCAAATGGCCAGCATAAACCAGCAAAGGACCAGCATAAACCAGCATAAGCCAGCTAAAACCAGCAAAGGACCAGCATAAACCAGCAAATGGCCAGCATAAACCAGCAAAGGACCAGCATAAGCCAGCTAAAACCAGCAAAGGACCAGCATAAACCAGCAAATGGCCAGCATAAACCAGCAAAGGACCAGCATAAGCCAGCTAAAACCAGCAAAGGACCATCATATGCCAGCTAAAACCAGCAAAGGACCAGCATAAGCCAGCTAAAACCAGCAAAGGACCAGCTTAAACCAGCAAATGGCCAGCTAAAACCAGCAAAGGACCAGCATAAACCAGCATAAGCCAGCTAAAACCAGCATAAACCAGCATAAGCCAGCTAAAACCAGCAAAGGACCAGCATAAACCAGCAAAGGACCAGCATGAACCAGCAAATGGCCAGCATAAACCAGCAAAGGACCAGCATAAACCAGCATAAGCCAGCTAAAACCAGCAAAGGACCAGCATAAACCAGCAAATGGCCAGCATAAACCAGCAAAGGACCAGCATAAGCCAGCTAAAACCAGCAAAGGACCAGCATAAACCAGCAAATGGCCAGCATAAACCAGCAAAGGACCAGCATAAGCCAGCTAAAACCAGCAAAGGACCAGCATACGCCAGCTAAAACCAGCAAAGGACAAGCATAAACCAGCAAAGGACCAGCATAAACCAGCATAAGCCAGCTAAAACCAGCAAAGGACCAGCATAAACAAGCAAATGGCCAGCATAAACCAGCAAAGGACCAGCATAAACCAGCAAATGGCCAGCATAAACCAGCATAAGCCAGCTAAAACCAGCAAAGGACCAGCATAAACCAGCAAATGACCAGCATAAACCATCATAAGCCAGCTAAAACCAGCAAAGGACCAGCATAAACCAGCAAATGCCCAGCATAAACCCGCAAAGGACCAGCATAAGCCAGCTAAAACCAGCAAAGGACCAGCATAAACCAGCATAAACCAGCTAAAACCAGCAAAGGACCAGCATAAACCAGCAAATGGCCAGCATAAACCAGCAAAGGAACAGTATAAACCAGCATAAGCCAGCTAAAACCAGCAAATGGCCAGCATAAACCAGCAAATGACCAGCATAAACCAGCATAAGACAGCTAAAACCAGCAAAGGACCAGCATAAACCAGCATAAGCCAGCTAAAACCAGCAAATGGCCAGCATAAACCAGCAAATGACCAGCATAAACCAGCATAAGCCAGCTAAAACCAGCAAAGGACCAGCATAAACCAGCAAATGACCAGCATAAACCAGCATAAGCCAGCTAAAACCAGCAAAGGACCAGCATAAACTAGGGATGCACCGATACGAATCGGCCGATCATGCTTGCGCGTTTTGTCAGTAAAGCCGGTTCTGTAATCAGCGGTAAATGCCATCAGGTGCGTGATTTCACGTTGAGCCGTATATACTACACACAGCCGTTGTTTACTGACGAGCTGCGCAAATCAATGTTCATTATCAGTGTGAATGTGCGCAGCTCGTCAGTGAACAACGGCTGTGTGTAGTATATACGGCTCAACGTGAAATCACGCACCTGATGGCATTTACCGCTGATTACAGAACCGGCTTTACTGACAAAACGCGCAAGTGATCGGCCGATACGGATCGGTGCATCCCTAGCATAAACCAGCAAATGGCCAGCATAAACCAGCAAAGGACCAGCATAAACCAGCATAAGCCAGCTAAAACCAGCAAAGGACCAGCATAAACCAGCAAATGGCCAGCATAAACCAGCAAAGGACCAGCATAAACCAGCATAAGCCAGCATAAGCCAGCTAAAACCAGCAAAGGACCAGCATAAACCAGCAAAGGGCCAGCATAAACCAGCATAAGCCAGCTAAAACCAGCAAAGGACCAGCATAAGCCAGCTAAAACCAGCAAAGGACCAGCATAAACCAGCAAATGGTCAGCATAAACCAGCAAAGGACCAGCATAAACCAGCAAATGGCCAGCATAAACCAGCAAAGGACCAGCATAAACCAGCAAAGGACCAGCTAAAACCAGCAAAGGACCAGCATAAACCAGCAAATGGCCAGCATAAACCAGCAAAGGACCAGCATAAACCAGCAAATGGCCAGCATAAACCAGCAAAGGACCAGCATAAACCAGCAAATGGCCAGCATAAACCAGCAAATGGCCAGCTAAAACCAGCAAAGGACCAGCATAAACCAGCAAATGGCCAGCATAAACCAGCAAAGGACCAGCATAAACCAGCAAATGGCCAGCATAAACCAGCAAAGGACCAGCATAAACCAGCAAATGGCCAGCATAAACCAGCAAAGGACCAGCATAAACCAGCAAATGGCCAGCATAAACCAGCAAAGGACCAGCATAAACCAGCAAATGGCCAGCATAAACCAGCAAATGGCCAGCTAAAACCAGCAAAGGACCAGCATAAACCAGCAAATGGCCAGCATAAACCAGCAAAGGACCAGCATAAACCAGCCAAGGACCAGCATAAGCCAGCTAAAACCAGCAAAGGACCAGCATAAACCAGCAAAGGACCAGCATAAACCAGCATAAGCCAGCTAAAACCAGCAAAGGACCAGCATAAGCCAGCTAAAACCAGCAAAGGACCAGCATAAACCAGCAAATGGCCAGCATAAACCAGCAAAGGACCAGCATAAACCAGCAAATGGCCAGCATAAACCAGCAAAGGACCAGCATAAACCAGCAAAGGACCAGCTAAAACCAGCAAAGGACCAGCATAAACCAGCAAATGGCCAGCATAAACCAGCAAAGGACCAGCATAAACCAGCAAATGGCCAGCATAAACCAGCAAAGGACCAGCATAAACCAGCAAATGGCCAGCATAAACCAGCAAATGGCCAGCTAAAACCAGCAAAGGACCAGCATAAACCAGCAAATGGCCAGCATAAACCAGCAAAGGACCAGCATAAACCAGCAAATGGCCAGCATAAACCAGCAAAGGACCAGCATAAACCAGCAAATGGCCAGCATAAACCAGCAAAGGACCAGCATAAACCAGCAAAGGACCAGCATAAACCAGCAAATGGCCAGCATAAACCAGCAAAGGACCAGCATAAACCAGCAAATGGCCAGCATAAACCAGCAAAGGACCAGCATAAACCAGCAAATGGCCAGCATAAACCAGCAAATGGCCAGCTAAAACCAGCAAAGGACCAGCATAAACCAGCAAATGGCCAGCATAAACCAGCAAAGGACCAGCATAAACCAGCAAAGGACCAGCATAAGCCAGCTAAAACCAGCAAAGGACCAGCATAAACCAGCATAAGCCAGCTAAAACCAGCAAAGGACCAGCATAAGCCAGCTAAAACCAGCAAAGGACCAGCATAAACCAGCAAATGGCCAGCATAAACCAGCAAAGGACCAGCTAAAACCAGCAAATGGCCAGTATAAACCAGCAAAGGACCAGCATAAACCAGCAAATGGCCAGCATAAACCAGCAAAGGACCAGCATAAACCAGCAAAGGACCAGCTAAAACCAGCAAAGGACCAGCATAAACCAGCAAATGGCCAGCATAAACCAGCAAAGGACCAGCATAAACCAGCAAATGGCCAGCATAAACCAGCAAAGGACCAGCATAAACCAGCAAATGGCCAGCATAAACCAGCAAAGGACCAGCATAAACCAGCAAATGGCCAGCATAAACCAGCAAATGGCCAGCTAAAACCAGCAAAGGACCAGCATAAACCAGCAAATGGCCAGCATAAACCAGCAAAGGACCAGCATAAACCAGCAAATGGCCAGCATAAACCAGCAAAGGACCAGCATAAACCAGCAAATGGCCAGCATAAACCAGCAAATGGCCAGCATAAACCAGCAAAGGACCAGCATAAACCAGCAAATGGCCAGCATAAACCAGCAAATGGCCAGCTAAAACCAGCAAAGGACCAGCATAAACCAGCAAATGGCCAGCATAAACCAGCAAAGGACCAGCATAAACCAGCAAATGGCCAGCATAAACCAGCAAAGGACCAGCATAAACCAGCAAATGGCCAGCATAAACCAGCAAAAGACCAGCATAAACCAGCAAAGGACCAGCATAAACCAGCAAATGGCCAGCATAAACCAGCAAAGGACCAGCATAAACCAGCAAAGGACCAGCATAAACCAGCAAATGGCCAGCATAAACCAGCAAATGGCCAGCATAAACCAGCACAGGACCAGCATAAACCAGCAAATGGCCAGCATAAACCAGCAAATGGCCAGCTAAAACCAGCAAAGGACCAGCATAAACCAGCAAATGGCCAGCATAAACCAGCAAAGGACCAGCATAAACCAGCAAATGGCCAGCATAAACCAGCAAATGGCCAGCATAAACCAGCAAAGGACCAGCATAAACCAGCAAAGGACCAGCATAAACCAGCAAATGGCCAGCATAAACCAGCAAAGGACCAGCATAAACCAGCAAATGGCCAGCATAAACCAGCAAATGGCCAGCATAAACCAGCAAATGGCCAGCATAAACCAGCAAAGGACCAGCATAAACCAGCAAATGGCCAGCATAAACCAGCAAATGGCCAGCTAAAACCAGCAAAGGACCAGCATAAACCAGCAAATGGCCAGCATAAACCAGCAAAGGACCAGCATAAACCAGCAAATGGCCAGCATAAACCAGCAAAGGACCAGCATAAACCAGCAAATGGCCAGCATAAACCAGCAAAGGACCAGCATAAACCAGCAAAGGACCAGCATAAACCAGCAAATGGCCAGCATAAACCAGCAAATGGCCAGCATAAACCAGCAAAGGACCAGCATAAACCAGCAAATGGCCAGCATAAACCAGCAAATGGCCAGCATAAACCAGCAAAGGACCAGCATAAACCAGCAAATGGCCAGCATAAACCAGCAAATGGCCAGCATAAACCAGCAAAGGACCAGCATAAACCAGCAAATGGCCAGCATAAACCAGCAAATGGCCAGCTAAAACCAGCAAAGGACCAGCATAAACCAGCAAATGGCCAGCATAAACCAGCAAAGGACCAGCATAAACCAGCAAATGGCCAGCATAAACCAGCAAAGGACCAGCATAAACCAGCAAATGGCCAGCATAAACCAGCAAAGGACCAGCATAAACCAGCAAATGGCCAGCATAAACCAGCAAATGGCCAGCATAAACCAGCAAATGGCCAGCATAAACCAGCAAAGGACCAGCATAAACCAGCAAATGGCCAGCATAAACCAGCAAATGGCCAGCATAAACCAGCAAATGGCCAGCATAAACCAGCAAAGGACCAGCATAAACCAGCAAATGGCCAGCATAAACCAGCAAATGGCCAGCATAAACCAGCAAAGGACCAGCATAAACCAGCAAATGGCCAGCATAAACCAGCAAATGGCCAGCTAAAACCAGCAAAGGACCAGCATAAACCAGCAAATGGCCAGCATAAACCAGCAAAGGACCAGCATAAACCAGCAAATGGCCAGCATAAACCAGCAAAGGACCAGCATAAACCAGCAAATGGCCAGCATAAACCAGCAAATGGCCAGCTAAAACCAGCAAAGGACCAGCATAAACCAGCAAATGGCCAGCATAAACCAGCAAAGGACCAGCATAAACCAGCAAATGGCCAGCATAAACCAGCAAAGGACCAGCATAAACCAGCAAATGGCCAGCATAAACCAGCAAAGGACCAGCATAAACCAGCAAAGGACCAGCATAAACCAGCAAATGGCCAGCATAAACCAGCAAATGGCCAGCATAAACCAGCAAAGGACCAGCATAAACCAGCAAATGGCCAGCATAAACCAGCAAATGGCCAGCTAAAACCAGCAAAGGACCAGCATAAACCAGCAAATGGCCAGCATAAACCAGCAAAGGACCAGCATAAACCAGCAAATGGCCAGCATAAACCAGCAAATGGCCAGCATAAACCAGCAAAGGACCAGCATAAACCAGCAAAGGACCAGCATAAACCAGCAAATGGCCAGCATAAACCAGCAAAGGACCAGCATAAACCAGCAAATGGCCAGCATAAACCAGCAAATGGCCAGCATAAACCAGCAAATGGCCAGCATAAACCAGCAAAGGACCAGCATAAACCAGCAAATGGCCAGCATAAACCAGCAAATGGCCAGCTAAAACCAGCAAAGGACCAGCATAAACCAGCAAATGGCCAGCATAAACCAGCAAAGGACCAGCATAAACCAGCAAAGGACCAGCATAAACCAGCAAATGGCCAGCATAAACCAGCAAAGGACCAGCATAAACCAGCAAATGGCCAGCATAAACCAGCAAATGGCCAGCATAAACCAGCAAATGGCCAGCATAAACCAGCAAAGGACCAGCATAAACCAGCAAATGGCCAGCATAAACCAGCAAATGGCCAGCTAAAACCAGCAAAGGACCAGCATAAACCAGCAAATGGCCAGCATAAACCAGCAAAGGACCAGCATAAACCAGCAAATGGCCAGCTAAAACCAGCAAAGGACCAGCATAAACCAGCAAATGGCCAGCATAAACCAGCAAAGGACCAGCATAAACCAGCAAATGGCCAGCATAAACCAGCAAATGGCCAGCATAAACCAGCAAAGGACCAGCATAAGCCAGCTAAAACCAGCAAAGGACCATCATAAACCAGCATAAGCCAGCTAAAACATACCTAACCAGCATATGCTGTTTTTTTCAGCAGAGCAGATGCCCATTTTCAACAAGTTCATATGATTCTTTAGCGTCTTAATGAAAAGTCTCTAATACTTTGGTTAAAAATTCTCAATAGTAGTGTAAAAAAACAGCCTTTACCTTATCAAAATCAGCTCTGCAAAAACTCAACTCATTTTAAAACATGGCCTCTTTAAATGCCACCGAGCTCGCCCCAACCCTTTTTGGGATTATGAGACGCAATGTTTACTTCAGCTGCATTTAGCCACGTTTAGCCGTATTTACAAAGATGCATAAAAAAACCTTTATACTCACTTCTGCTGAGGGTGAAGCAGCATCAGGAACGATTCGCATGAACATAGAGCATATGTCGATCGGGATCAGCGCTTTCCTTTTAAAAACGACAGTAATTCTGCTTCTTCAGTAAATGATGACTGCTGTGTTCATTATTACATCCAACAACAGAACACCTCAATCGCTCAGTCTGAGACATTCTTGTCTTCCTCTGCACCTGAGTCACACAATGGCGATCGGAGTCAGAATATTTCAGCTCGGTGAGGGCGGGGCTAAAGTAAGGCGCTCATGTCAATCTACTATCGTGGGAGTGGCCTCAGTCCGTGTGTCGTCACGTCGATAAGAAGCTGAGAATAAGCTGATTTTAAAAAGGGGATATTTAAAGTTTAAAAAATACCACTGGGTGTATTTTTATCATTGTAGGGTGGTTGTGTACACAAACTGCCAACACACATTAATGTTCAAGCAACATGGAAAAGTTAATTTTGCATCCGATAACCCCTTTAATGCCTATATATATATATATATATATATATATATATTATATATATTTTTTTTTTATGTTAAGGTTGGCCTTTTAACTTATACAGCATGAAATGTACAGTTTGGGGTGAAATAGAGAGAAACTGGACCAATTATGCAATCTCAAACCAATATGACTTTCTTCTGTGGAAAAAACATTAAAGGAGATATTTTAAAGTCACAGAAACATCATTGAACCCCATTGACTTTGACTGTGTGGACAAAAACCTCACTTAAACTTTTTTATTATTTTATTTTACAGAAGTCATTTAGTGAGTACTTGGTGACAAAACTCACATTTTTGGCTTACTTATGATTTATGTTATGGTTGACCTATTAACTTATAGTAAAGCATGAAATGAACAGTTTTAGTTGAAAACGAGAGAAATCTGACCAAAACTTGCAGTCTGAAATCAGCATGCATTGCTTTCTTATGTGGAAAAAAAAAAAAACACAAAAGATGACATTTTAAAGACACACAAAGAACTTTAGACCCTATTGACTTTCACTGTGTCTTCTTTTGAGTTGCACAAAAGACACTTGGAGTGAAAATTATGACAAAAACTGCATTATTAGCTGACTTATTCCTGATTTATGTTATGATTGGCCTCACAAGACTGGTTGAAATAGAGAATTAGCTGGAGAAAAACTTACATAAAACTTTCAACATTATGACTTAAACGAAACTTTCACTTTTGTTTCACTGCAGAATGTCATTTAGTGAGTGCTTGGTGGCAAAAATCAGATTGTTAGGTGATTTATTCCTGATTTATGATATGACTGTCCTTTTTGCTTAGTTAAAAGTGAAAAGACAAGACAAGAATGTAATATCGTTTCACACCAGTATACATTTCTTTCTTCTGTGGAAAAACACAAAATAAGGTATTTTAAAGATGCAGAAACAACTTTGGACCCCATTGACTTTCATTGTATGTTCAAAAGACTAAACCCCAATGACACATTTTTCAAAATACCTTCTATTGTGTTTCACGGAGGAAAGAAAGTCATATAGGGAGTACATGGTGACAAAATGCACTTTTGTGCAGATTTATTCCTGATTTATGTCATGATTAGCCTTTTTACTTCTATGTTGGAAAAGAATACGACTGGTTGAAACTGAGAGACACTGGATCATCAGATTAACTGGACTAAACTGGACTAACATATTTTGACTTTCCCCATTGATTTTCACTGTATGAAAATCCACCTGGACATTTTTTGAAAGTAAGTCATTTAGTGAGTATATGGTGACCACACTTACATTTCTTGGCTTATCTAAGATTTGTGTTATGGTTGCCCTTTTTACTTACAGTACAGCATGAAACGGACAAATTTGGGTGAAATAGAGAGAGATCTATGTCACATGACATAAAAAACCCCAGCATGCATCGCTTTGAAAAAATACAAAAGAAGACATATTAAAGAAACAGAAACAACTTTGGATCCCATTGACTTTGACTGTAGCATCTTTTGAGTTGCACAGAAGAAACTCATAGAGGTTTGGAGTGAGTAAATTAGGACAGTAAGCAGTAAACAATGGCATTTTGCTTATTTATTACTGATTTATGTGAAAAAGTGGAACAGATTGGCATCATTTACTCACCGCCATGTTGTTCCAAACCAATTCTTTCTTCTGTCAAAAAACAAAAAAAGACATTTTAAAAACAGAGAAGCAACTTTGGACCCCATTTACTTTAACTGTATAGAGGCATTTTTGTTGAACAGACGGAAATTATTTGGTGAGTGCATATGTTTTGGCTCATTTATTTATAAATTATGTTATGGTTGGCCTTTTTACTTACAGTACAGCATTAAACTGACAATTTTGAGTGAAATAGAGAAAAACTAGACCAAAATTGTCTGTTTTGACTGTAACATAAAAAGTTGTCTTTTGCTCTCTTTCATGTCATTTCAAACCAGCATGCATTGCTTTCTTCTTTGGAAAAATACAAAAGAAGACATATTAAAGACACAGACTCAACTTTGGACCCCATTGACTTTGACTGTAGCATCTTTTGAGTTGCACAGACGAATGGCATTTTTTGCTTATTTATTACTGATTTATGTTTTAATTGGCCTTTTTACAAGTGAAATAGAGAAAAAGTGGACCAGATTGGCATCATTTACTCACCGCCATGTCATTTCAAACCAATGTAATATTCTTTCTTCTGTCGAAAAACAAAAAAAAAAGACATTTTAAAGACAGAGAAGCAACTTTTGGACCCCATTTACTTTAACTGTATAGAGTCATTTTTGTTTCACAGAAGGAAGTTATTTGGTGAGTGCATATGTTTTGGCTCATTTATTTATGAGTTATGTTATGGTTGGCCTTTTTACTTACAGTACAGCATTAAACTGACAATTTTGAGTGAAATAGAGAAAAACTAGACCAAAATTGTCAGTTTTGACTGTAACATAAAAAGTTGTCTTTTGCTCTCTTTCATGTCATTTCAAACCAGCATGCATTGCTTTCTTCTTTGGAAAAACACAAAAGAAGACATATTAAAGACACAGAAACAACTTTGGACCCCATTGACTTTGACTGTAGCATCTTTCGAGTTGCACAGACGAATGGCATTTTTTGCTTATTTATTACTGATTTATGTTTAGATTGGCCTTTTTACAAGTGAAATAGAGAAAAAGTGGACCAGATTGGCATCATTTACTCACCGCCATGTCGTTTCAAACCAATGTAATATTCTTTCTTCTGTCGAAAAACAAAAAAAAAGACATTTTAAAGACAGAGAAGCAACTTTTGGACCCCATTTACTTTAACTGTATAGAGGCATTTTTGTTTCACAGAAGGAAGTTATTTGGTGAGTGCATATGTTTTGGCTCATTTATTTATGAGTTATGTTATGGTTGGCATTTTTACTTATAGTACAGCATGAAACTGACCATTTTCGGTGAAATACAGAGAAACTGGACCAAAACTTGCAGTCTGACATGTCACGTAAAAAGTAATCTTTTACTCTCTGTCATGTCATTTCAAACAAGCATGCATTGGTTTCTTCTGTGGAAAAACACAAAAGAAAACATATTAAAGACACCAAAACTTTGGACCTCATTGACTTTCACTGTATCTTCTTTTGAGTTGCACAGAAGAAACGTTTGGTTTGAAGTAAGTAAATGATGACATAACTTGCATTTCTTGCTGATTTATTCCCGATTTATGTTATGATGGGCCTTTTTACCTGACTGGGTGAAATAGAGAGAAACTGGACCAAATCAGCTGGACTAAAACATTGCATAAAAAGTGGCCTTAAAGATCAGAGCACATGTAAAAACCATCATTTACTTAGTATCATGCCATTTCAAACCAATATAACTTTCTTCTATGAAAAAAAACTTTGGACCCCATTTACTTTCATTGTACTGTAAGTTCAAAAGAAAAAGAAACAACAATGCACATTTTTAAAAATTTCTTCTTTTGTGTTTCACAGAAGAAAGACAATCATTTAGTGAGTACATGGTGACAAAACACAATTTTTTTTGTCTTATCTATGATTTATGTTATGGTTGGTCTTTTTACTTATAGTACAGCATGAAATGGACAATTCTGGGTCAAACAGAGACCAAAACTTCCAGTCTGATGTTTCTCTCGGCAAAAAAATCTGATTTTTGGCTGATTTATTCCTGATTTATGTTATGATTTATGTCATGACTGGCCAGTTTTGAAAATGGCAAAACTGGGTAAATCATAGAGAAACTGGATCAGATCAGCTGGACTAAAACTCACAAAACTTTCAACTTTGGACCCCATTGACTTTCACTGTATGGACAAAAAAAACACTTAGACATTTTTGTGTCACAAAAGAAAGTCATTTAGTGAGTGCATGATGACAAATCTCAGATTTTTGGCTGATTTATTATGGTATGATTGGCCTTTTTACTTACAGTTAAGTACAAAACTGGGTAAATCAGAGAGAAACTGGATCAGATCAGCTGGTGTAAAACTCACAGAAAATGTTACATTTTTGGACCTCATTGAATTTTAGTGTAAAAAAAAACATTTTTGGAAGGAAGTCATGGTGGCAAAACTCAAAAATATAAAAAATCTTTTTTAAAATTAAAAAAAATAAATAAATAAAATGAAAATAAATATACTAAAATCTAAAAAATATTATTTATTTTTTTTGTTTCACAGAAGCAAGTCATTTAGTGAGTGCATGGTGGCAAAACTCAGATTTGTGGATGATTTATTTCTGGTTTATGTTATATTTGTTTGATGCTATGAAAGAAAAAATGCAAAATAATAATAATAATAATAATAATAATAATATAATATGTAATGTAATGTAAAAAAATCATTTTTGGATGATCTATTCCTGATTTATGTTATGAAAAATAAATTTGATGTTATGAAAAATAAATATAAAACATAAAAATATATGCAATTTTATTTTTTTAAATAAATATACAAAAATTACAAACTAACTGGAAGTAAAAAATAATAAATAAAATAACATTAAACCATAAAAATAAAAAAATAAAAACAATAGAATGAAAATAAATGTACTGAAATCTAAAAAATATTTTTTTTTTAATAAGAAATATTTAAATAAACTTCTATCTGGAAGTAAAAATGTAAAAAAAAAAATACAAAAATAATAATATAATATGTAATGTAATGTAAAAAAATCTTTTTTGGATGATCTATTCCTGATTTATGTTATGAAAAATAAATTTGATGTTATGAAAAATAAATATAAAATATATAAAAATCTATGCAATTTTATTTTTTTAAATAAATATACAAAAATTACAAACTAACTGGACGTAAAAATAATAAATAAAATAACATTAAACCATAAAAATTAAATAAAAAAAAAAAAACAATAGAATGAAAATAAATGTACTGAAATCTAAAAAATATTTTTTTTGTTTCACAGAAGCATGTTTATGTTATGATTGTTTGATGCTATAAAAGATAAATATAAAAAATATAAAAATCTATGTAAATGAATGTAAAAAAATAAATATTTAATAAGAAATATTTAAATAAACTTCTATCTGGAAGTAAAAATGTAAAAAAAAAAATAATACAAAAATAATAATATAATATGTAATGTAATGTAAAAAAAAATCATTTTTGGATGATCTATTCCTGATTTATGTTATGAAAAATAAATTTGATGTTATGAAAAATAAATATAAAATATATAAAAATCTATGCAATTTTTTTTTAAATAAATATACAAAAATTACAAACTAACTGGAAGTAAAAAAAATTAAAATAATAAATAAAATAACATTAAACCATTAAATTATATAGAAAAAAACAATAGAGTGAAAATAAATGTACTGAAATCTAAAAAATAATTTTTGTTTTTGTTTTTACAGAAGCAAGTCATTTAGTGAGCGTGTCAAAACTCAGATTTTTGGATGATTTATTCCTGGTTCATGATTGGCCTTTTTACTAACAGTTAAGTATGAAAAGGATAAACATGTGAAATCAAGAGAAACTGGTCCAGATTAGCTAGACTAAACTTAACAGAAAACTTACAACATTGAGTCCCATTGACTTCACTGTATCTTCTACAGCTTTGGAGCGAGTAAATGATGACAGAACTCAGATTTTTGGCTGAACCCTCCCTTTCAGCATTGATTTGTTTGGGGTTTGTGTTACGTGAAGTCTGTGAACATTTAAGGGTCACTTAACGTTACTGAATATTCTCCCCAAAAGCTCTGACAGCAAACAGGCATCTGATACTCAACGCAAGCACTGACATCCATCTCTTTAAAGAGCGACTGTCAGGAGATGCCACGGGCCTGGGTGTCCGTCATTGGCAAATAAATCCCCGTAACGCAGATGAGAGCGCAGACAAGCGCAGGCGAAAGCAGACGGGAGCGCAGACGAGACGCCCTAATGGCCGCGTTTCTCAGCTGGCCTCCCGCCGCGGCTCTCAGCGGCAGGATCCTCTAATGAGACGTACGGCGTTAATCCTGTCGACGGCGTTCATGAATCTCGCACCGAGCAAAGGCCGAGCGCATCATAAAGCAGGAATGCGCCGCTTTCATGTGCGTCCGCCGCTGATGGACTCTGACAACAATATGGCGGGACTTCCTTCCCGCTGACGGGCGGCCCCTGACCTCTGGCCGCCGGGGGTCACGCCGCTTTTATGGGTGGTCACGGAACATGGTGAACGGGTCAGAACGGGAGCGGGTTTACGAGGAAACGTAAAATTTGGGCTCATTTGGAATGAATCTATGCGTACGTGCCGTAATTCAGTTTTATTCGGGTTTCTGCTAGTCTTGAGGTTCGATGGGAGACGGATATGCTCCTCCATAGTCCTCACCACTGAAAGAGCTGTGCTTTTATTGTTCCTTTTATAGAGTTTTGTGCAGCCAACTGTGAAATATAGCAGTAAAATACTACGCTAATGAATGAAATTAATGTAATGAGTGGGATTATTATAGCTAACTAAAACTAAAAATACTTGATTACTTGCACTTAGATAATAATAATAATAATAATAATAATAATAATATAAAAAAGAATGGAAATAAATGTACTAATATGTGACCCTGGACCACAAAACCAGTCAAGGTTAAATTTTACAAAACTGAGATGTATACGTCATATGAATACTCAATAAATAAATCTATTGATGTATGGTTTGTTATGATAGGACAATATTTGGCTGAGATACATCAATTTGAATATCAGGAATCTGAGGGTGCAAAAAAAATCAAAATACTGAGAAAATCACCGTTAAAGTTGTCCAAATTAAGTTCTTAACAATGCATATTACTAATCAACAATTACATTTTGATAGGTTTACAGTAGGAATTTTACAAAAAATCTTCATGGAACATGATCTTTACTTGATTTCCTAATGTTTTTTGGCATAAGAGAAAAATCAATAATTTTGACCCTTACAATGTATTTTTGGCTATTGCTACAAATATACCCCAGCGACTTAAGACTGGTTTTGTGGTCCAGGGTCACATATGTGTAAATATATATATTATATAGTCTTAGAAATAAAAAAAAACTACTTTAAAAAAAAATTTTTTTATTTTAGCAACTTTTCACTTTTCATTTTCATTTAGTTTCATTTGAAGTACCAAAATAACTAAAACTAAATAATAATGAATAAATCTAAAAAATAATAAATATGAAAAATAAATATAAAAAATCATATAAAAATCTATGTAAATAAATATAAAAAAATATTTGAATAAATGTTAAAAAAAATGACAAACTAACTAAAAGTAAAAATGTCTTAGAAATCTTAGAAATTTAAAAAAACTTAATATATAAATAATCTTAGAAAATAAAACAACTACTTTTTTAATGTATTTTATTTTAGCAACTTTTCACTTTTCATTTAGTTTCATTTGAAGTACTAAAATAACTAAAACTAAATAAAAGTAATAATGAATAAATCTAAAAAATAATAAATATGAAAAATAAATATAAATCATATAAAAATCTAAGTAAATAAATAGATTTTAAATTAAAAAAATAATTGAATAAATGAAAAAATGTAAAAAAAAATCTATTATCTTATAAATCTTATTTTTTTAAAAATTTATTTTATTTTAGCAACTTTTCACTTTTATATATATATATACACACATTTATTTCCATTCTATTATTTTTGTATTTCAAGTATTTTTTAGTTTTAGTTAGATATAACAATCCTGATCATTACGTTAATTCCATTCATTAGCTTGAATGAAAATGAAATAATGAAAATGAATAATTGAAAATGAATAAATATACAAAATATGGAATATAAAATATGAAAATATAAAAGTGTAATAAATATGGAATATAAAAGATGAATATAGAAAATAATCTACAAATCTATGTAAACAAAAAAAAAACAGATTTATTTTTAAAATAAATATAGAACTATTTAAATAAAAAAAATAACTAAAAGTAAAAATGTAAAAATAATTAAAGTAATAATAATAATAAATAATAATTAAATGAAACAAAAAAAAACAATAGAATGGAAATAAATGCACTAAAATATATAAATGAAATAAATCTTAAAAATCTAGAATTTAAAAATAATAATAATAAATAAATAAAAGGTATTTTATTTCAGCAAGTTGCCAAGCCAACTTTTCATTTCCATTAGGTTAACTTGAAGTACTAAAATAACAAAAAATATACAAACTAAAACTAATAAAAATGAATAAATATAAAAAATATGAAATATAAAAAATAAATATAATATAATATAATAAAATCTAAAAATCTATGTCAACAAATAAAACAATGATTATTTTTTAAATAAATATAGAACTATTCAAATAAATAAAAAAATAAAAAGACTAAAAGTAAAAATGTGAAATAAAAAAAAACTTAAAAGAAAAAAAAAACAATAGAATAGAAATACATGTACTAAAATACAAATTTTTTTTTAATTAAGAATTTAAAAAATAATTAATAAATAAAAAGTATTTTATTTTAGCAAGTTGCCAAGCTAACTTTTTTACTTTTCATTTCCATTTAGTTTAACATGAAGTACTAAAATAACAAAAAATATACAAACTAAAACTAATAAAAATGAATAAATATAAAAAATATGAAATATAAAAAATAAATATAATATAATATAATAAAATCTAAAAATCTATGTCAACAAATAAAAAATGATTATTTTTTAAATAAATATAGAACTATTCAAATAAATATAAAAAATAAAAAGACTAAAAGTAAAAATGTGAAATAAAAAAAAACTTAAAAGAAAAAAAACAATAGAATAGAAATACATTTAGAATTTTTTTTTTTTTAAAAATTAACAATTTAAAAAATAATTAATAAATAAAAAGTATTTTATTTTAGCAAGTTGCCAAGCTAACTTTTCACTTTTCATTTCCATTTAGTTTAACTTGAAGTACTAAAATAACTAAAAATAAACAAACTAAAACTAATAAATAAAAATTAATAAATATTTTAAAAATGTAAATAAAAAAAACATAAAATTAATATTTAAATATAAAAGCTAACTAATAGTGAAAATGTAAAAACAATGATAAAAAAACTATTAAACAATAAAATGAAAGGAAACGTAAAAATAAAACCGAATTCAAAATATTAACAAAAACAAGCTTATATTAATTATACTAAAATAACACCAGTAATTAATTAATTTAATTATTAATTAATAATTTAATAGTTTTAATAAATAATTAATAGTTTTTTCTTTAAAATAAAATGATAACATTTTGTATACACAAACACTGTAGCCCCAATAGCAAACAATATGATCTCGAATATTATTTATTCAGTTTGCAATTTAAAATACATGCAAATGCAATCCTTTCTGTTTTTTATAGTTATATTGTCTTCCAAGCATATAAATAATTCTAATCATTTAAAAAAAAAGCTAGCAAACCTCTACTGAAAAATATGAGGTACCACATAAATATAATTTTTGTTCATTACTTAGTAAGCACCTTACTTTAATAGTTTCATATGTTATATTGCATGTTTCTTTTCCTTTTCATTACTTTCTTTGTGTATAATACTTCAATAAAATTGTATGTAAACACAATCATGCCAATAAAGTACTTTAAACTGAACTGAAATTAAATAATGTATCGATTAGGCCTACATCTTCCTACTGTAAATGGCCTGTTCTGTTTGTAACGAGGTGTTGACAATCGTTTGAGGGTAAATGTATGTCCAGTCTGTCGTCTGACCTCGGTAACGGAGCCGCGGTATGATACACGCCTATACAACATTTAGCGCGCGCGCCAGCGCCACCGCAAGGCACGCGCTGATATGCCGCTGTCACGTCAGTACTGCGTGAGGCGGCGTGACGTGACAGGTCAAAGGGCTAGAACGCGTGCACGGCGCTTGTCTGAACACAGTGGGACTTTAATAGCAAACAATATTGTCGTTTTATTTCATACATATATTATTAATTTAATTTGAGGTTTAAAAAACCTGCAAAATACGCATTTCTAATCATCTACCAAGTAAAAATGATAATTCTAATCACTATTTTAAAAAAAAATAATAGTCATGTTATTAGGTAAACACACATTATCATGCAATAAACTGCTTTAAATTTAATTGCAATTTTAAAAAATCCATTTCAATTACATTGGGATGCTGTAATGCTTTAAATTAGCAGACAATAGTGATGTTATGAGCCATCATTAATGTTTGTAGAAAAAAATTGTGAAGTTTAATATAATTGCTCATGTGCATGTATTTAAGAAAACCAAAGTGAAACAAGGTTTACACACTGCAAAAAAGATTTTTATATAGATATTTTAGAGAGATGTTTTGACTAGAAACAAAAAATGATTTTATATAGATATTTTGACTAGAAACAAAGAAGACAAAAGACAAAAATACTAAGACAAGTCTTTTTTTTTTTTTTTTGCAGTGTAGGCCTTTCAGATGTCATTAAAGTACATGATAAATCAACATTATTGTTATAGAGCACATTGCACTGCAAAAAACGCTTTTCTTAGATTTTTTTGTCTTGTTTCCAGCCAGAATATCTAAAAATTCTTAAATCAAGAACCATTTTCTAGACAAGTAAAAAAAAAAATCTTGTTTTCAGTAGAAACAAGTCCAAATTAAGTTTTTGCTTAGAACAAGCAAAATAATCTGCCAATGGGGTAGGAAAAATAATCGTATTTCAAATAGAAAACAAGATTATTTTTCTTACCCCATTGACAGATTATTTTGCTTGTTTCAAGCAAAAACTCACTTAATTTGGACTTGTTTTTACTGAAAACAAGAAAATAATTTTTACCTGTCTAGAAAATCCTTCTTGATTTAAGATTTTTAGATATTTTGGCTGGAAGCAAGACAAAAAATCTAAGTAAGAAAAGCATTTTTTGCAGTGCAATGTGCTCTTTAACAATAATGTTGATTTATCATGTACTTTAATGACATCTGAAAGGCCTACACTGCAAAAAAGACTTGTATTACTTAGTATTTTTGTCTTGTTTCCAGCCAAAATATCTAAAAATTCTTAAAGCAGCACTAAGTAACTTTTCCCTCAATGCTCCCTCTACAGGTTAGAAGCGGAATTGTCCATTACCGCTGTCGTAAATAATTTAGCCTACCGTCGTGTCACATGCACGTTATTTGTTTGAAAGGCTATCCAGGACCGGCTTTGGAAATAACGATGTCCAGTGACAAGGTAGAGTATGTTGTATGACTTTATAAAAGTATGAAAACCTTTAGTGAAGCCTGCCGTGAAGCAAGTCGCATTTGTAGTCTCATTTGAACTACAACACCGCGACCCGACGACCCAAACTTACATAGTGCTGTTATGGCTGACAGAGGGTCGCAAAGCGAATACGAAAGTGCCGTTATGAGTTGATGAACCACTGACATGAGTTCGGAAACATTATTTTAAGGTAAAAAAAGCTGCTTAGTGGGGTTTTAAATTGAGATGCATTTACTAAATAAGCAAGAGCATTTTACTTACCCCACTGGCAGATCATTTTACTTGTTTTAAGAAAAATGCGCTTAATTTAGTACCCCCCCCCCCCCCCTAAATATCTAATTTTGCTTATTTAGTAAATGTATCTCAATGTAAGAATTTTTAGATATTTTGACTTGAAACAAGACAAAAATACTAAGTAAAACAAGCCTTTTTTGCAGTGTGGAAATGTGCTTTGTGGTTATAAGTTAACATATCCAATGTGAAATCACTGACTGACCCAGATCTTCAGTTCTGTGAACAACAATGAAAATGCTCACAGTTTGTGACGGAAATTTTAAAATGAGTCGTGATTTTTCAGGATGCCAACTCCGTCGTCACCCCTCTCAAAGCCTCTGAGAGTTACCAAAGAACATTTAAGACTATTACCGTCCCTTATGTATGTGTCCCATCTAAAAGCACAGTATTGATTTTGAGTGACCCTGATTCACCCGCATCCTTTCGCCCGACTCTCTCCTGTGCGCTCAGGACGGAAAGAGCGAGAGAGAGAAACCGAGCGGAGGAAATAAAGACTGGGTGGCATTTCGAGTCAATAATAAAATGAGAAAGACGCTTTCAGAGGCAGAGGAGTGTTGAGGGGACGCCGCGGGGCCCTCGGGGGCCGTGGCAGACATCTTGCGCCTGGTCACCGAGGTCCCAGACCGGAGAGGACAGCAGATTCTTATTTCCTCCTCAGGCTGGCAGCCAATCAGTTTCCAGCTGAGTTCCAGCCCCCCTCTCTGTCTTTTCACAGATTTTTAGCCCCTTTTCCCCAAATTCTTCACACATCTCTAGATTGCACACATGCAAACACATATACACACATATTCCCTGCTCATAACACACATCTGCACACGGATAATGCACACACGTATTTTGGCTTAAATATACAAAGCGATAAACTGAAGCATTTAAAAATAAACCTTCCAAAAGGATGTTTCCACAGTACCGCAATAGAAGAATAGAAGGTTCCATTAAGAACCTTTAACATCCATGGAACCTTTCCATTCCACCAAAGGTTCTTTAGATGATTAAAATGTTCTTTACACCAAGAAAAAAACAACTGTTCACTACATGGTACCAAAAATGGAATCTCTGCAAAAACTGCATTTGGAAACCTTAATTTTTAATAGTGGCATGAACGCTCTTAAAAATAAAGGTTCTTTACTGGTTCCATGAAGAGCCTTTAACATCCATGGAATGCTTTCATTTCAAAAAAGGTTCTTTAAACTGGAAAATGGTTCTTTACGTTATTAAAATATTCTTCACACAAAGAAAATAAATGGTTCTGAAAACACAGAAAAATGGTTCTTTTAGGACATTGCTGCCAAATTCCCATTTGGAACCTTTATTTTCCACAAAACCAGTCTAGCATGGGTATATTTGTAGCAATAGTCAATATTACATTGTATGAGTCAAAATTACCGATTTTTCTTTTAAGCCAAAAATCATTAGGATATTATGTAAAGATCATGTTTCATGAAGATATTTTGTAAATTTCACACCGTAAATATATCAAAACTTAATTTTTGAATAATAATAATGCATTGCTAAGAACTTAATTTGGACAACTTTAAAGGTGATTTTCTCAATATTTTGATTTTATTGCACCCTCAGATTCCAGTTTTTCAAATAGTTGTATCTCAGCCAAATATTGTCCTATTCTAACAAACCATAAATCAATGGAAAGCTTTTGTGGTCCAGGGTCACGTTTTAGAATCTTTAGAACCTTTTTTTCCATCTATGGATACTGAAAGTTCTTTATGGAACCATTTTAGATGCCAACAGAGAATGTTTACTTTTAAGGCTGTTTCAAAGCTTAATTTAACGTCTCTTTAAAATGCACAGCAGCTACACTTTTAAAGATCCAAAAAGGTTCTAAAAGAGGTTTTTCATGCAGCAATGCCTTAGAAGAACCATTTTGGGTTCCTCAAAGAACATTTCAGTGAACAGTCATTAAAAGAACCATTTGTTCTCACTGTAAAGAACCTTTGGAACCACTGATGCAATAAAGAACTTTTATTTTTAGGAATACGGAAGAACCATTTCTGATTTTGGTTCGCTGAAGAACCTTTCAATGAACAGAAACATAAAAAACATTTTAATCATCTAAGAGCCTTTTGTAGAATGGAAATGTTCTAAAGGTTCTTCATGGAACCAGATGCCAATAAAGAATGTTTACTTTTAAGAGTGTATGACTAAAAGTCTAAAAGCTCATTTCTTCTGCAGAATGCAGGATTCTGTATTCTGCACAGAGAAGTCGTTCTCGTCTCAATATTCCTCTTAGCTGGGAGCTAATCCTTGTGAATCTCACACCTTAAAAACTACAAGGCACTTGGGACCCGGGATCTGTCAGGTGAGAACGCATAATCATTCCTGCGTGAGCGTGTGTGTGTGTTTCTCAGGTGCTTTGTGTGGATCGTCTTTACATCACACCTTCTCATACTATCAGTTGAGATCATTTCAGGATTTGATCTCATAATTTAGACACACCGACTGAGCCCAAACGACGAGTCCGCATCCAACTTTGGCTTTTCATTACATTTCCAATGATAACTCCAGGATTGAAAGATTCAGATGTTGTTGATTTAAGGAATAATGTGTGAGAGCTGCAGCAGGTCAAATCATGTTAGCACTCTGAAAGCAAATAGAAAGAGGTCAAATGGGCCAAATAAAAAGTGTGAATAGGTTAATGGACGATGGTGTGTGTTTTTCGCGAGTAGCTATAATCACATGTGACTTATTAAATGTATAACTGACTCTCTTTAATTTGCCATCCAGCCCGTGGCTGTCATCAAGGAATTTTAATTATAATGACGAGCTAAAGAGAGTCTGCGGATGGGTTTGATGAGGACACCCGGTGGGGTTTTTCATTAAAGAGCTCTCGCGCTGAGCGGGTGACCCTTTCCGGGTAACCGACCATTATCGCCACCCGGTCAGCGTGGTTCCGTATCGCATCTCGCGAACGTCAAGAAGCGTTTTTGTGGCCTGTCTGTCTGTCCGTTTCTCTCTCTCTCTCTCTCTCTCTTATCAGATTTGTGGTACAGAAGGGTTTTAATAAGGCGGTGTCTATCCGCCCGGCTGTCTCTTCCTTCACTATCACCGGTTCCTTCACACGGAAAAATAATTGGCCGGTTTCCCTGAGCTTGGAAAGGGGTTGATCCGGGTGGGATTTGCCCCCGCCCCTCTCTTTTTTATTACCACCGCCTGATGATAAAGACAATCAGATATTACCTTATGGTGAACTGGGGCTCAATTGTTTTTCCATCTGTTGACCTGCGTGTTTTTTTTTTTTTTTTTCTCGTTTTGAAAATATGTTCGGACATTGCTTGAATCGTTCAGACGTTTTGATGAATACAACCAGCTTATTTCGAGCTTTTAAAAAACGTAATGTTTCGCTTTAAACATACAATCATAACTACATTATATTTAATAAACAAACATGAGTATTCCAGAAATAAAGACTTTTTTTATTATTAGCTATTTAGAAATTATAAACAAAAACATACGCCTATTTTGAATTAATATATTGTTTATTGGTAACAATAGTGCATTTAAAAATAAATAATTGCACTTTCGCTTATTTGAACTAAAAAAAAAAAACACGCATGTAATTTTAAGCCCACTTACATTGTTATTATTAAAGGCGCAGGTTTTTTTTTTTTTTTTTTAGAACCCCTCAGGTGACGCACGCGCGCGCCTCACGCCACACTTACCTCGTGCACGCCGAAAAACAATCTCCTGCAGTTTTTTTTTTTCGTCCGGATCATGTAGACGCTGAAACAGAGTTCACAATAGAAATACACATTAGAAACACTTAGATTATGCACTTAAGTATGTAAATACACCACACTTTCTAAAGGGGGAAATGCTTCGGGTAAATACACGTTAAAATCACTTAATTTTCGAATGTTTACTTGTGCGTTTCGTTGTCAACAGCAGAGAGAACTTACACTGCAGGTCGCTAACATCTCAGAGTTTTTTGCGCCGAAAAGAAGAGGAAAGCGTCTGAGCGCGTGCCCCTGATACCCCGCGCGTGCAGGTGCAGTCGCTGCCTGATTTACCCCAAACACACCGAGCCGGAGAGGGTTCAACTTTAACCCCCGCTACACGACAAACTCAAGACATGGCGGTTCTGCCTAACAATCTGTGGTGAGTTTGGTTTCCTCGTTAATCGTTTGTTAATTATTTGGGTTGCCAAGTTCAGTCGAGCTCAAGTGTATTTAGATAAAAGCGTTCTCAGGTCAGCCTAGAGGACTCGTTAATTGTTTTGTTTTCGGTGCTTCAAAAATGGTGTCAAGTTCCTCTGTGGGTTCAATGTCACTCTCAAATTAACACTCATTAATTGGCTGGAAACGAATTTTGCAATGTTCTGTTTAAAATTTTTAAGTCAAAATTAATATTGTAGGCATACTATTATATAGAGTAGCCTATATTGTTATTAATAATAGTACACTTCCACCAAGGACACATTTTTAAGGCAATAAAAACAGAAGCCCTAAAATGAAAAAAAAAGAACATGTATGTGTTTTAAATAGTAGTAGGCCTCTGAGCCAATGAGAAAACGCTCAGAAGGAACGAATTGTCCAGACCCCGCCCCTTCAAGTGGGATCATATATAAACTCTCTCAAACAATTCTGTCACTCACAGATTACAGTTGAAAATCCGGAGGTGTCGCTTTAGAGGTCAAACTGCGGGGCGCACGGATCCGCGTCCTGGTGTGATCTACTTATTGATCTCCACCTGCTTTTGATTGATCCTCATCCCCGTATCAGTGAAGAATGCAGTTAGAAAGCATCCTCCCTGGCGCATCTGTAAACCTACCCAAGACCTTCTATAACCTGTCGTCGTCCTCAGACAGCACCAACAACAGCCCAGGGTCAACGCAGATCGACTTTCAGGACATGGACCGGACTGAAGCCGAGCAGAGCTCCGGCGCCAAGAAGTTTTTGAGCGGTGGGAGCGCGCTGATGGATGAGGCTGACAGCGAGAGTTTCACCGGGACTAAAGCTGCAGCTGCAGCGGCTGCCGCCGCACCGGACGCGCGGAAAAGTTCTCCAGTGATCGGTGGAGATGATGAGCTGTCCAGCGCTCGCCGCTACAACATCGACGAGCTGGGCACTGATCGCTATTTCATATCCTCGACCCAACCGAGCTCCGACGTGACCAACCCGTGCTCTCTCTTCCCGTACGGAGGCCAGACCGGGTCGGTGTACAGCGGATCCAACGGGTCCAGGTATTCTTCGTCTCTGCATTACGGCTCGGTTCTTCCGCCCGCCGGCTTCTCATCCGCAGTGTGCGCCAGTCGGAGTCAGTTTGGAAGCGGCTATCAGTTCGGACAGGGTCCCGGGTGCCTCTACCCGTCCTATCCCGGACCGGGCTCCAGTTTGAGCTCGATGCCCATCCCGGGTTCGGGCTCCGCGGCGAGGGCGCAGGTTTACCTGTGCAACAGACCGCTGTGGCTCAAATTTCATCGCCATCAGACTGAGATGATCATCACTAAACAGGGCAGGTAAGAATGAGAAGTTTATAAGAAGTTTGTTTTAAAATGATTCTAATAATTTAGAATTAAATGCATGGTTTAAAATTGTTTTTCAAACACAAAAATTAAAATAGTATTTTATAAAATTACGCCTGACTTGAATAGGCTTAACGAATTTATTTTCGCTATGATAAAAATAATTTGTGTTATGTTAACGATCCTGTTCGCAGGCGGATGTTCCCCTTTCTGAGTTTTAATATCACTGGACTGAACCTGACGGCGCATTATAACGTATTTGTGGAGGTTGTTCTGGCCGACCCGAACCATTGGAGATTTCAGGGCGGAAAATGGGTCACCTGCGGGAAAGCGGACAACAACATGCAAGGTGAGGGGGAAAAAAGATGAGATGATATGAAAATAATTTGAGCAGCCTGTTATTTTCATTTAAACATGACAAATGTTTTTGTTCTTGGATAAAATATTTCAAACGACGATTTAATTAAACAAACCTGCACTTAAAAAAAAAAAAAGTGGGATAATTTAAATATTCGATTTTATTTTTTATTTTGAGTGGGGTTTTAATTTTAATTCGATTTAAACGAATTGATTTAAACACAATAAAATCAACGAATTTATTCTATGCAATTACCCGACATTTTAAAACTAAAATCTGGCGTTGTCATTTTTCAAAAATGTTTTTTGTTTACGCGCGATTGTTTTATTTTAAATCAATAATTTTCCTTCAGCGTTTAACATGTCGTTTCGTTTAAAAATGAGTGTGTTTTGCAAAGAAACAAGTTTCACATATAACGTGAGCGATTTGCAGCGATGACACTTGAGAACACGCGGGGGTGGATGTGTTATTCTCCTATAAGTATTAGAATTATTCAAAACAAATCGCTCTTAGTCACGATACATCTGTTTTTCACCAAGGCGATTTTTCTTTTCTTTTTTTTTTTTACCGCTAAAGTTCACTGTTGCTTTTTTCGGCTGATGCTTAATCTGTCTGTTTAGACACACTAATAATTTAACACGAAACAAAACATTAATATTCTGTTTATATTCTGTAGGAAACAAGGTTTATGTTCACCCAGAATCACCAAACACTGGAGCACACTGGATGAGACAAGAAATATCATTCGGGAAACTGAAGCTAACCAACAACAAAGGCGCAAATAACAACAATACTCAGGTAAGAACTAAAGAAAAACTGTATGTTAGATTTAAGAATTGTGGGTTGAAAATATTAAAACGTGCATGAGCTTGTGTACAAGATTTTTCTATTAGTGATGTTTTTAAAATAGATGGAAAACCAGAGCCTTTTAATAAAATTACTTATTTACTGTCTGATATTTTAGTACATGTTGCAAAGAACTAATGCATCTGGTGCATTATAAAAATAAATATGAGTGAGTGAGTGTGTGTGTGTGCGTGTGTGTGTGTGTGTGAAGAAACTTCCAGTCATCTCAGAGGTCTTCAGTGTGGCTTTGACACCTCTGTTTCGTCTAACTGCAAGCGCTGGCCATGAACTCTGCACAAACACTGATGCCTTCTGTTTCTGTGTGTGTGTGTGTTTGTTGAAACAGATGATAGTGCTGCAGTCCCTGCACAAATACCAGCCGCGGCTGCACATCGTGGAGGTGACAGAGGATGGTGTGGAGGACATGAGCAGCGAAGCTAAAACACAAACCTTCACGTTCCCTGAAAACCAGTTCATCGCTGTAACGGCTTACCAGAACACAGACGTAAGCAGAAACTCAGCCGCAACTCCATGCAGCCACTTCTGCATTTCGCGCTGCTTCTGAACTCCTGGTGTTTGTGTTTAATTGCAGATCACACAGCTCAAGATCGACCACAACCCCTTTGCAAAAGGCTTCAGAGACAATTATGATTCGTAAGTGCATTTCAAGTTACACAAAGTGACAATTATGAAACCCCTTCCAAAATACACAGGCCTTCCTTTTGGCTGTGCCTTTAGTGTAACTAAAATCATAAGCAGAAAATAAGAACACATAACTCCCAATCTTAAAATACATTTTTGTATTATTTAAAAGAGAGCTTTTTAAACTCTTGAGTGCATTTTTATTTTCTGTGCATTTTTTGTTTAAGATTTAATACATGAGGGGTGAACACTATTAAATTGGGACTGTATTTACAATATTTGTATGGTAACACTACAAGAAGGTCCTTTTGCTTAACACAGTTAATGCATTAACTAAAATGATGCGTTATAAAAAAAAACACAACTGTTCGTTGATGGTTCATGTTAGCTTAGGTTTATTAAATATTACTAACGGCTGCAAATTTTAATTTCAGAAATATATTAGTACTTATTTAATTAGTAAAAAATGCTTTAGAAGTATTTTTATTATTTTTTAGTTTGTATTGACGCAGTTAACTAATGGTAATGAATTATAATATATATAATTCATTACCATTATTAGTTGAAAACTGAAATGTGACCCTGGAGCACGGGTATATTTGTAGCAATAGCCAAAAATACATTGTATGGGTCAAAATTATCGATTTTTCTTTTATGCCAAAAATCATTAGCATATTAAGTAAAGATCATGTTCCATAAAGATATTTTGTACATTTTCTACCATGCATAAAAACTTGATTTTTGATTAGTAATATGCATTGCTAAGAACTTCATTTGGACAACTTTTAAGGCAATTTTCTCAATATTTAGATTTTTTTTTGCACCCTTAGATTGCAGGTTTTCAAATAGTTGTATCTCAGACAAACATTGTCCTATTTTAACAAACAAACTCAGCTTTAATATGACGTAAGAATCTCAATTTCGACAAAATTACACTCATGACTGGTTTTGTGGTCCAGGGTCACATATTACATTATACAATCATTCTAGATTTTAAATTTTTTATATATATATATATATATATATGTGTGTGTGTATTCCATTTACCCTCGGTTTCGTGAATATCTTCAGCTACACCTGCATAAATATTTCATACATTTTGCAAATAAAACCTTTTTTTATTAGAGTACATTTTTACAAGAAAATGCTTTTTCTTTCTACTTCAGAATTTCACATTTAATTCTGCATGTTGCTTGTATTTTTACTTAATTGTGAAATTTAGTCATTTCTGTGTTTCTGCACCAATTTTTTCCCCACTTTAGGCAACTGATCATAAAGAGCATTTAAGAGCAATAAGACAAACTCCTAACAGGCTTTCTCTTTTTCTGCGGTTTCTCTCTCAGGATGTACACGGCTCCAGAGAGCGACAGACTGACGCCCTCTCCTACTGATTCTCCGCGGTCGCACCAGATTGTACCCGGCGCCCGCTATGCAATGCAGCCCTTCTTCCAAGACCAGTTTGTAAACAACCTGCCGCAGAACCACCGCTTCTACGGCAGCGAGCGCGCCGTGCCGCAGACCAACGGCCTGCTTTCTCCTCAGAGCGAAGAGTCGGCCGCCGGCTCAGCCTCGGCTCAGCGCTGGTTCGTGGGGCCCGTTCAGCAGAGCGCGGCGTCCGGCAAACTGGACCTGTCCTACGACAGTGAGTACTCTGCCTCCAGCCTCTTGCCATACGGCATCAAGCCGCTGCCGCTGCAGAGTCCGCACGCACTCAGCTACTACCCTGACTCGGCCTTCGCTTCCATGGCGGCCGGCTGGAGCAGCAGAAGTTCCTACCAGAGGAAGATGACCACCGGCCTGCCCTGGTCGCCCCGGCCGAGCCCTCCGGCGTACACCGACGACCTGCTGTCCTCTAAAGACAAGCTGCAGGACGACAGCTCCACAGCGCCCCCCACGACCGGCAGCACCGGCCCCTGGATGGAGGCCCCGCCGGTGCTGAAGGCCGTAGACTCAGGGGACACCAGCGGATACTCGATGGCATGTAAGAGGCGGCGTGTTTCGCCCGGAGGTTCCAGTACAGACGCTTCTCCCACTATAAAGTGCGAGGACTTGAGCTCTGAGGAGTACAACAAAGAGAGCCATAAAGCCATGGGTTATTACGCCTTCTACACAAGCCCTTAAGAACTGCTCATTGGGGTCAATTATCTCTTTCTCTCTTCTTATTTTGTTTGAAGTGATCTGTTGTGTTTTTAACCTTTTAATCTGCAAGTGCCAAAGCTTTCGTGCTCCCGGTTGTGCTTGTTCATTTTTTGCTCATTTGTGAAATAAGCTTCATTTTAATGGGGTTTTTACTTTGGATTCTTTTTAAAAGCATGCCCTTCGTTCTTTTTAATCCTATTTTTCTATGAAGCCCAATGTGATTTTTCCTTTTATTTAAGATCCCTCTGTTGTACAGTATTTGTGCACTTTAGATTGTGATGTATCTTGTACAAATGTTCTCATGGCACTGTTATGAAAGGTGAAATAAAATGTGCTTTTCATACTTTCTTTGTCTTTATTTGCACTGCTATATTTAACTGTTTTATCATCTTTTTTTTAAATGCGTGTAGTTTTCTTTTCCTATGATAAATAGCTATTTCATTTCCAATTAGAAAAATAAATTCGTTACATTATTACTTTTCACCAAGTAGCATTTAGAACGTTCGTTTTGTAACATTTAAGGATAATTTAATTGTTTGTAATTCGAACTTTCTGGTTAATTTTAAAATATAATTTGAATTTTGCATTCTAATATTTAAACGTCTTAAAGCCATTTAAGAATTATCCACAATTTGTGCAATAAACCAAACATCAGTAGGCTATTATTTGGATAATGTTTTTTATTCTTGATTAATAATATTCTCAATCTTAAACGAAAACACAATCGTTCTTTTTAAATATTGCACTGAATCGTGTTGTCTTATTATTATTCTTAGACATTCTGTTCGTTTTGTTTCGTGCTCCCCAGAAACATCATGATGGATCTCGATCTCCATCAACCGCAAACGCACCGTTATGTCTTTATTTGAACGCCTGCGTGTCGCATTTATTTATTTTGAACGCGTTCTGGCGAGCAGGAGTTTGTCGCCTGTATATTCAGCAGCTTTTCCCGGAGTTATTTCGGATCATACGAAACGCATTTCTGGGTGAATGTGACAGAGGAAGTCACTGCAGTTCCTCATTTGTTCTCTTCGCGTTTTTCTGTGCTTTAGATGAAAGTGACACAAACACATTTTCCTTTTCAAATCCTGCTGAACGCATTTAGAGCTGCTTCTGTACAATGACCACACGATTGTACTTTCAATGTATTAAATAGATCGAAAAATATAACGCATTTATGTTCAAAATATCAAAAAAGGAAGCCTCTTGATTTCTTTTAAACATTTGTGTGGTTTTCAAGAACCCTTATAATTAAACAAAGCGCTATTTAAAATGTGCACTTAACTAAACTAGATGTTGTTTTGAATGACTTTGTTTTTAAAAGCGCATGTGATAGAAGGTCGTTTTTTAAACCTAAATTTCTGACACATGCAATTTTCTTAATTGAGAAGGCAAGTGACTTCCTTCCTGCTGTATTTTTCGGAAGAAGCTCAATGAAAGTGTGAATGTTACGCATCAAATATGAGATGCTGGTCGTGCTAATAAACTTCCCAAGCAAGATACCACGAGCACGGGCCCATATTTGGCATCTTTAATGAGAATTGAAGCCTCTCGGAGCTCTGTTTCTGTCTGTCAGCTCACAATCCTTCCTCATCAGCGAATCCCTCTTGAATTCATTTCAATGCCCCGGTATTTTTAAGTCTAATGAATTCTGTTGTCAGACTTCTTGACAGAAAGCGAAGACTCCGACTAACTCCAATTAACACCTTCTAATGATGCTGAGCTCCTGATGGCGCTGAGATCATCTGCCCCGGGCGGGGTACTGATGGGGGTAGCGGGGCTAAAAATGTTCTGTGCTCCTTCATCACCCGTGTCAACGAATCCCAGACCGGATCACCGCGATCCGCCTCGCGCAGCGTGTACGAACGTCTGCCGGTGACGAGCATCTGTGCGGAAGCGCGCGTCTTGCTGCTGCTGCTGACGCGCGTTCACGGGCGTTTTTTTTACTCCGAGTTCGTCTCAGAAGACAAAAGTGTGGCACTTAATTTGAAAAGAGTCTTTTTTTTTTTTTTTAAAGTGTCTTTCAATTATGGCTGTTAGCTTTTAAACCACATTATTTTCTACCCTAACAGCGAGCGCGCCATTTCTAGAGTGAATGTGTGCGGCTTCCGGTCTTATGCCCTTCCAGTTATTTTACTTGTACAAAGAGTCAGTTTGCTGCTTAACATTGCAAACTTTGCACAATTTATTTTCAGAATCATAAACACACTAGTTTGGATGGCAAACGATTGACCTCTTAGGCCTTCTGCGCATTGTTTATTTAGTTTATTTACCTTTAACGGCTAAGCCTTGCATGTTCACCTAAATATCATCATGCAAAATAAGGTAGGCCTAGATGTGTTGCATGTTTAAAAATTACAGTTCTAGATTAAGAATGTACCTCCTCAACATTATAAATACCACTAACTGTAGCAAACCAAAGCTCATGCAACATAAACTAAAGCATACAAACATATGAAATATGCGCGTTAGCAAACAAATGGTGACTAAAATGGATTCAAGGCCAATGTGAGGATGATGTTAATGGTACACAGCACACATGCTGACATTTAGATTATTTCCGGTCACGGTTGTAAGTATTTAAAGGTATTGGCTTGTTAAGTCTGACGTCACGCGTCACAGCTTCCGTGTCCAAACGCTCTATCAGCTAATAATAATAATAATAATTTATGTGTATAGCACTTTTCATACATAAATGCAACTCAAAGTGCTTCACGGGCATGAAACAAATGTAAAAAAAAAAAAAAAAAAAAAATTAATATAAGATAATCAAAAGTCCTGAAATCTGAAAATAAAACATAATTACATAAATACACAGAGAAAAGTATAAGCAAATATAAACATTAAAGAGAAGTCAGATAAAAACATGCAAAATTGCACACACTTCACAAACTATTATGCTCATAAACAACTTTAAAGAGGTATGTCTTAACATGCTTTTTAAAGACATGAACACTAGTGGACTCTCTCACTTTAATTTGGAAGAGCATAGTGGCTAAAAGAAGTCCCGAATGCTTGAGATTTACTGTGTAATATGTTAGAAGTCCAGCACTAGAAGAACTAACATTCGGATAGGAATGTATCTTGACAAACAATGCTTTATAAACTAGTATAAGAATCTTAAAATCAATCTTTTGGTGCACTGGTAACCAATGTAATTTCATTAAAACCGGTGTAATATGTTTCGTGTCTTGAATTTCATTAATACTATAGTGACTAAAAGAAGTCCCGCCAGATCGATTGAGATTTATTGTGTAATATGTTAAAAGTCCAGCACTAGAGGAACGTAACATTCGGTTAGGAATGTATCTTGACAAACAATGCTTTATAAGAATCTTAAAATCAATCTTTTGGTGCACTGGTAACCAATGTAATTTCATTAAAACCAGTGCAATATGTTTCTTGAATTGTATTAATACTCTAGCTGCTGCATTTTGTATCAACTGCAGCTTATGTAAACCAGTAAACACAACATTACAGTGATCAAGTCGAGAGAAGATAAATGCATGAATTAGTTTCTTAGCATGCCACAAGAAAACAACAAACGGTGCTAATATACACTTACAATGTGATATAATACTACCCCCCCAAAAAAAAATCATAATTCCATACTGAAATTCCAGATCACCAGACAATAAAAATATACATATAAATAAATAAATATAAAAATGATTTGTTTTTGGGACGCTGTAAGCACTGAGACTGTAGTTTAAATGTAAACCTTTAGCTTAAATGTTTAATATGACTAAACAGTGCTCGTAAACGGCGGTCGAGATGGAAATAAATTGAGGCTTGGACCCAGAAACAGTGTTGGACGCACATTACGTCATCACTTAACAAGCGGATACAGTTACTCATCTCAGTAGAGATCTGGTGGCTGATGATGCAGATATGAAATTATATTGCAGTGGCATGTTTTTTTGTTTTGTTTTGTTTTTTCCCCACCTCTAAAAGATAAGTTTTCTCCTCGTGTCGTGGCACTTTGAGATTGAACTGGAGGATGTCTGATCTTGTCTTGTTCGTTTAGCTAATGGATCACATGCACACATGACCCTGAGCTTTGGGAGGACAGGAACTCTGCTCCTACAACGAGTCAATCGACTGCGAAACTAACACGCATTAATGCAGGAACTCCACTAATCAATAGACACTTCACCTGCGCTCTGCATGTCGAGAGTCACAGCATGTAAACGAGGAGAGAAAAACACGACCCCGTCTGATCCCGGGCCATCAGACACCTGAAGGGATTTCCAAAGAGGAAGTGATCCGGATTCACTCCAAACCGCTTTTATATTGCATTGCCTTTATGTTTGAATCAGTTTGGCACATGGCAACATTACAGGAGCTCTAAGAAACGCTGGGTTGTTGGCCTAAAGGATGAACAATAAGAGCAGCAACATGATAAAGTCATTTCTTGTCATACAACAGTGATTATATTGACATCTTTGTCTGTGCCACTAATAAACACTTTGTAGGTGTAAAACTTAGGAAGTTAGTTGAAACAGTTTAATAAACAAAAGCTAAAAATGGTTCAAAAGTAATTGCACTATGTGACTTTGGGCTGCAAAACAAAACGGCTATTTTACATTTTATGAAAAGATTATGTATATATATATATATATATATATATATATATATATATATATATATATATATATATATATAGTCAAGAGCACGGGTATATTTGTAATAATAGCCAATAATGCATTGTATGGGTCAAAATTAAATTATACATTTTTCTTTTATGCTAAAAATCATTAGGATATTAAGTAAAGATCATGTTCCATGAAGATATTTTGTAAATTTCCTACCGTAAATATTAAAACGTAATTTTTAATTAGTAATATGCATTGCCATGAACTACATTTAGACAACTATAGGCAATTTTCTCAATATTTTTTGCACCCTCAGATTGCAGACTTTCAAGTAGTTGTATCTTGGCCATAATCATATTCATATTTATTCAGCTTTCATATCTGTGTGTGTGTGTGTGTGTGTGTGTGTGTGTGTGTGTGTGTGTGTGAGTGACCCTGGACCACAAACCCAGTCATAAGGGTCAATTTATATATATATAGATAGATTTCTGAAGAATCATGAGACACCGAAAACAGATGACAGATGAAAATTCCACTTTGCATCACAGGAATAAATTACATTTGAAAATATATTAATTTGAAAACAGCTATTTTAAATTGTAATAATATTTCACATTTGTACAGTGATTACTGTATTATTAGTCAAATAAATGCAGCCTTTGTGAGTACAACAGACTTGCTTTGAAAACATTAAAATAAATTCTAATTTATTTCAACATTTATATAAATTGATAATACAAAAAATTGAAACATCTCTTTTGTTTCACAAAATAAATGAATAAACTACTGTACATGGTGACAGTCCATATTTTTGGGGGTGAACTATCCCTTTAAGGCCCTCAAACATCATCAACAGACAGTGAAACAGTCCTCTAACACGGACTGAGTGAATGGACATGTAGCTTGCAGGAGGAGGTGTGGGGAATGAGAAAGAGAACTGAGATCAGTCTGTTCTCAGATTTATCTGAGTCTTTAGGCTGATTTGAGGAGGTCAGGTCTGTTGTGTTGGGTCGTGATCACACAGATTGTCCAGCTGTATACTGGCCTGTGTGTGTGTGTATAGTTTCGGTCAGTAGTGCGTGAATAACAGTGTTGGGGCCTGAAACTGTCCCCTGCTCAGACCTGCACTTAACACTGAATTGATTTCAGACACCCCTTGCCGTCCTGGGAGGGTCCGGGCTTTACCGCGGGAGAACAACCCCAACACACACACAAATACACACAGAGCGCTGACAAACACACACACACACACACACACACACACACACACTGTAAAATCAAAATTCTGTATAAGGTTGAACACACCAGCACTGATTTAGAAGAACAAAGCACTGGCTATATGTTTAGCACAATATGCAAGGTTTTCTTTTAATGCATGAAAAACACCTGTCAAAAAGTGCAGTATACACCCAGAGAGCAGTACTGTACAGTACAGCACAACCTAATCTGAAAGCTGAATAAATAAGCTTTCTATTGATATTAGGATATTTGGAAATTCAACAGTTTGGAAATCTGGAATCTGAGGGTGCAAAAAACTCAAAATATTGAGAAAATTGCCTTTAAAGTTGTCCAAATGTAGTTCTTAGCAATGCATATTACTAATTAAAAATTAAGTTATGATATATTTATGGTAGGAAATTTATGAAATATCTTCATGGAACACATCTTTATTTAATATCCTAATGATTTATGCCATAAAAGGAAAATTAATAATTTTGGCCCATGCAATGTATTGTTGGCTACAAATATACCTGTGCTACTTCCGACTGGTTTTGTATATATATATATATATATTTTTTTTTTTTGTATAATCTTTTTATGAAATGAAAAATAGCTGTTTTGTTTTGCAGCACAAAGTCACATAGTGCAATTACTTTTTAGCCATTTTTAGCTTTTATTTTTTTAAATGATTTTTAAAAATCTAAATCCTAAGAAAACCATCTTTAAAGTTGTCCAAATGAAGTTCTTAGCAATGCATATAATCAAAAAAAATTTAAAGTTAAGTTATGATATATTTACGGTAGAAAATTTACCAAATATCTTCATGGAACATGGTCCAATCCCACCAGTCACAATAGTGACTTTAAAAAAGGTTTCAATTTATAAAGCTCTAAAAACCTTACTGACTGATATTTCAGGGAACTTCCTGCAAATATGAAAAAAATAAAGGGTCTCAATTAAATATGTGCAGTTTCACATGGTTAGTGCAAATTGTCACACGACCAGAGCAGTTTATTTCCTGTTTGCACCTTGAGAAGATGACGGCTGCATCAAAGCTCCAAAACGAAAGGCTAGTAAAGTAAGTTAACATAAAGATATAACAACGATTTTTGGTACACATTTTTAAGGTGTCTAGTATCAGTATATGAATTCACAAATATTCAGTTTTGTTGAGTGTGGTCATAGAATGAGTACACATATTGATGATCACAATAAAGAGCGGTGGGATTAAGAGTGAATTTAGGTATGCAATATAAATCCAATTGCAGTTGTTAGTGAAAATTACATTAAAATGTTGCAATGAAAAAAATTGCACTAAATAAAAAATTCAAATGTTCAAAAAAATAAAATAAAATACGATATTGATGTTGTAATACTAATATAAATTTGATGTTATATTTTAAGTAACAATTTTGCGATACGTTGATGGTTGTATTTTTATTTATTTATTTATTTTGTCTCTTATCTCAGTGTTCCTATGAATGTTGTATAAGGTTTTCATGCATAATAGTAACCCTAGAAAGTGATCAAAGAGTTATATAACAATATTTATGACTGCAGAAACAAGTGACTAATGACACATCAATTCGATATTTTTTTTATGTCTGGGAAAAAAATTGTGATTAAATGGGTTAATACCCTAATCGGCCACATTTTTTATATATATATGTTTTGGCATTAAATTGGCATAAAATTTTCTTTTTTTGCATTTATTTTGGCGTTAAATACAGATTTTTTTTTAGCATAAAAGAAAAATCAATAATGTTTGTCTATTGCTGCAATTATACCCATACTTGGTTTTGTGGTCTGGGGTCACATTTATCTAATAATTCTTGACTGAAAAACTATTAGATCATTTTAATTAGTTAATAATCAGATAATAAAGCGGTTAAAAGGTTAGTTTTAAATGAAAATGGTCACACATCTTGACATATTTAATGAAGCCTGAGAGGTTTCTCTTCCTCCATTGAAAGTCAAGGTGATCCAAAAAGGTCCTTAAGGTATTGTTAAACAAATCCAAATAAATTGAGCATTTAATCAATCAAGTCTTGTGAAGAAATACAGTCATTTTATATGATTAATAGATTTATTTGAGGACTTTATATTTGACTTTTTATTATCAACGCACATGCATAGAGTGCATCAAACAGAACCTGTTCATCATATCAAGTGATTGCATCTTTGCACAAGACTTTGATTAAACCACTTGATACACATGGATTCTTTTTATGATGCATTTATGACCTTTTTGGATCTTCAAAGTTTCAGTTGCGTAAACTTTTTCAAAATAAGGACAGAAATAAAAATTCATAATTTGTGTTTTAAAGGTGACGTCTTATGGGTTTGGATTGATGCATAATGAGCACTGCTTCACATACTATTCACTGTACAGTAAATATATTTAATTTCAAAAGCAGCCACACTTTCATGGTTCTGGGTCAGGATGGCGGGTCGGGGGCGTTGTTCGGTACCAGCGCCCCCCTGTGGCTCTCCCCAGAGACATTAGCAGACACACGGAGCACTAAAGCTTCCAACATGACCGCAAACAAGTTCCAGTGAAGTATGTGTGTGTGTGTGTGTGTGTGTACAGGGAGTGTGTTGTCCGTAGCCGACGGGCTGGAAAGTCGCGGTGGCTGAAATCAATGCACTGGCACTTTGAGGAGCGTCCAACAGATTTAGGATGTCCCTGTAGGGTCCAAACCTCTGGAAAAAAAGAAAAACAACATCCCTCCATCCCTTCAGCACCCCAGGGAAAGAGGGATGCTATCTTTCCATCACCCCAGGGAACAGACGCAACACACTTGATAACCTCCATCCCGAATAACCCACTTCACACACACACACACACACACACACACACACACGTTTGTTCATTGGCTTCTATTGCTTTAACACTAAACTAATGATATATTACTAATTGTAATTGTAAACTAAATATTGTTCAGTTTTGTAAAATTTAACCTTATGACTGGTTTTGTGGTCCAGGGTCACATATGTCATTGACGTCAAGTTCTGCTTTCTAATTATTGTACTTTTTAGGCCCAGGTTATAATTTTATACTAAATAATACATATACACTAACATTAATATGTTTGGGGTTGGTATCATTTTTTAATGTTTTTTAAAATAAGTCTCTTTTAGTCACCAAGGATGCATTCATTTGATCAAAATACAGTAAACCATTGCTATTGTGAAATAATATAATTTACAGTAGTAAATATCTGGTAAAATGTAATTTATTTCCGTGATCAAAGCTGAATTTTCAGTATCATTACTCTCGTGTCACATGGTCTCTGGTATATTAGAAATCATTCTAATATACTGATTTGCTGCTTAAGAAACATTTTTGATTATAAATGTTGAAAATATTTTTGCGGAAACTATGATACATTTGATTTTTCATTATTCTTTAATGAATAGAAACTTCAACAGAACAGCACTTATTTGAAATAGAATTGTCACTTTTAACCATGCATGCTTGAAAAGAAAATGTTCTTTTCATAAACGAAAATAAAAATCTTAAAGACCCCAAACTTTTGAATGCTAACTTATAAGCATTTTTGAGCCATGTTTAATGGTGAAATGTTCATATAGCATAATGCCAGCAGTGTGATCAAATGTCTTTTGGAGCAGATGGCGGCTCCTCTGGAGCTGAACTGTTGACCCCGTTGGCCCCAGTTATGACAGACCTACAGGATCCTGGAGAACCAGAGGATGCATTGGTTCATAGAGATCTGTGGGAGTTTGTCTATCTTAGTTTAGTTAGTTGGAACGCATAATCTCATGAGTGTTGGAAAAGTGATATACTGGATAAAAGCTCAAGGATTGGTTTGGTTGCCACAAGGACTGACCTTTGACCATCATCACTGTGTCTCTGTGCGAGGCACTTAACCTCAGGTTACCCCATAGGGACTGAACCTATACAGATAAAAGCGTGTTTTTACATTAAACAAAATAATAAAAATACACCATACTGTTCAAAGGTTTGGAGTCTTGAAAAAAAAATACCTTTATTCAAGGCCAGGATCGTACAGATACTGTAAAAGGAAATTACTTTTCAAGCACTACTTTTTTGATTTTCAAGGACTTCAATCAGAGATCTCACTCATCAAACAATGGCTATTCTTTCAAATTCTAAAAAAAAGATATGATAAATAAAATACACTAATTATACAAAACAACAAAAATAAAGTGAAGCACATGCAAAGCAATACTACTAAAGTATCACAAAGTAGTAAAACCATGGTTAATTTGATGTGCCATACGCGCTCCAAATGATTTGCGAACCCGCACTGAATCTCTATCTGAATCAAATGATTCACCAACCCGCTCAAAAGTCCTGATCTAAATCAAATGATTAGCGACCTGCAGTGAAGACTCGATCTAAACCAAAAGATTTGCGATTGAAGTCCCGATCTGAATAATGATTAGCAAACCATCATTTCAGGTCAGGACTCGGAGCACGGGTCGCGAATCATTTGAGTTAGATCGGAACTTTGCATATTGCGAATCATTTGATTTGAATCACTGAATTTGCTAAATGATTCATGAACCCGTTCCAATCTAAATCAAATGATTCGGGATTGAAGTCCCAATCTAAATAAAGATTCGCAAACCATCATTTCAGATCAGGACTCGCGAATCATTTGACTGAGATCTGAACTTTGCGTATCGCAAATCATTTGAGTTGAATCACTGAATTCGCAAAATGATTCACGAACCCATTCCGATCTAAATCAAATGATTCACGATTGAAGTCCCAATCTAAATAAAGATTCGCAAACCATCATTTCAGATCAGGACTCGCGAATCATTTGACTGAGATCTGAACTTTGTGTTTCGCAAATCATTTGAGTTGAATCACTGAATTCGCGAAATGATTCACGAACCCATTCTGCTCTAAATCAAATGATTTGCAAACCATTATTTCAGATCAGGACTCGAAGCGGATCGCAAATTATTTTATTTGAATCATTGAATTCGCAAAATGATTCACGAACCTGTTCCGATCTAAATCAAATGATTCATGATTGAAGTCCCGATCTAAATAAAGATTCGCAAACCATCATTTCAGATCAGGACTCAGAGCATGGATCCGAGTCATTTGATTTAGATCGGAACTTTGCGTATCACAAATCATTTAATTTGAATCATTGAATTTGTGAAATGATTCACAAACCCGTTCTGCTCTAAATCAAATGATTCACAAACCATTATTTCAGATCAGGACTCGAAGCGGATCGCGAATCATTTGATTTGAATCATTGAATACGCAAAATGATTCACGGACCAGTTCCGATCTAAATCAAATGATTCACGACTGAAGTCCTGATCTAAATAAAGATTCGCAAACCATCATTTCACATCAGGACTCGGAGCACGGATCGCGAATCGTTTGACTTAGATCGGAACTTTGCGTATCGCGAATCATTTGATTTGAATCATTGAATTTGCAAAATAATTCACAAACCCGTTCCGATCTAAATCAAATGATTGGTGATTGAAGTCCCGATCTAAATAAAGATTCGCAAACCATCATTTCAGATCAGGACTCGAAGCGGATTGCGAATCATTTGACGTAGATCGGAACTTTGCATATCGCGAATCATTTGATTTGAATCATTGAATTCGCGAAATGATTCACGAACCTGTTACGATCTAAATCAAATGATTCACGATTGAAGTCCCGATCTGAATAATGATTAGCAAACCATCATTTCAGATCAGGACTCGGAGCACGGATCGCAAATCGTTTGACTTAGATCGGAACTTTGCGTATAGCGAATCATTTGATTTGAATCATTGAATTCGCGAAATGATTCACGAACCTGTTAGGATCTAAATCAAATGATTTGCGATTGAAGTCCCGATCTGAATAACGATTCGCAAACCATCATCAGATCAGGACTCAAAGCGGATTGCGAATCATTTGAAATGGAAACCTGTAGATCATTAAATTTGCAAAATGATTCACAAACTCGTTCTGATCTAAATCAAATTATTAGTGATGCACACTCCGAAAGTCCCGATATGAATCACATGATTTACAATACGCTAAGTTCTTATTCAAATCAAATGATTTGCAATACACAATTTTAAGTCCCGATCTGAACAAACGATTTGCAATCAGTTTGGAACATTTTGAAACAGTGAATCACTTTGCGGCACAATGGTTTAACTCATTCTGAGTTTCAAAAAGCTCAGTTTCACCCATCACTACACTGTAAAAATATTTTCACCAATTATTTACAAATTTTGACATTGCTTGTAATGATTTTAAAAATCACACACACTGTAAAAAGTTTTCACCAGATTCAACTAAAAAACTTCAGTTTAGCAGCTGCATTAACATTTTAAGTTAAATCAACTTAAAAGTACAAGTCATTTCAACCCACAACAATAAAATTTGTTAAAATGACTTGTACTTTTAAGTTGATTTAACTTATGAGTTGAAATGACTTGTACTTTTAAGTTGATTTAACTTAAAATTTTAATGCAGCTGCTAAACTGAAAATTTTAAGTTGAAACTGGAGAAAACTTTTTACAGTGTATGTGCTTTTTAAAATCATTACAAGCAATGTCGAAATTCGTAAATGAATGGCTCTTTTAATCTAATCTGGCTAGTGAATCACTTTAAATGAAT
>NC_133377.1:42622153-42759147 GCF_049309525.1 Garra rufa
GACAATCAAACAGTGAGGGTTTATTTTCATTTATAAATAAAATCAAATCCCCTCAAATGTGATTAATGATATACGAAGTCTATTCCAGTTATTTTGAAAACAAACAAAACATGTTAAATTGTGCAAACCGTAATATCGGACCTGAGTACATTCTGTGAATCAGAGCAGCATGTTCGTCTCTGAACATGACACAGAAATGCTTTTAAAATAATTTCATTAAATTAATCACTAAAAAATATTTTGCTTTTAACGCATTTTTGATTCTCTGTCTGGACAAGCAAAACTAAACAATAATAAAAAAAAAATAACAATCATTTTTTTAAACCATTCTTTAAAAACAATTATTTTCACTTACACCTCCTGTAAATGTAAAGAATTATAAAATCTAAAGAGATGCCATGGCTTGTCATTTGGAAAGTCGTTTACAGGATTCATCTGGGGAAAAAAGACAGAAAATAAGCATATTAACAATAAAAATAATATTGAAATGACAATGGAAAAACTTTTTTGTTCATTAAAATAATTGTATGATTCAGCAGGATTGTGCAAGATTCAGGTAGAATCATCTTTTTTAATTTATTATTTATTTTTTGCACAACCCTAAACTGTAGGTAATGTACTTTTCATATAATTACCATAACAGCACATAAAACAATTGCGGTTTTAAAGGAAGTTCACCCAAACATTTGCTGCTATTGTTATTATTATTTTAGACTTGTATTTTAGCCAAAAGCAGCATCTAAATGATGAATTTGTTTCATCTTTGGTCTTCTCCAGATATTAACTGATGGACTGGAGTGCATTATAGTGATGTTTTATCAGATGTTTGGACTCTAATTCTGACGGCACCCATTCACTGCAAAGGATCTATCGTTGAGCCAGTGATGGAATAACACATTTCTGTAAATCTGATGAAGAAACAAACTCATCTACATCTTTAATGACCTGAGGGTGAGTAAATTTTCTTTTCATTTTTGGGTGAACTATTCCTTTAAAGTCACAATATGAGCTTTATATTCACATTGTAAAGCACACATGCATAGACAAGCATGTGTATTCTATGAGGACTCTAATGCTACTGTTTGCACACATGCAACATCTACATTTGCATGTAATTTAGCAGAATTTAAGATGCATTTTGAAAATGCATCAGTGTTATTTCTTCATCCAGGGGAGTCAAACCTCATTAACTAGTGCACTTTCAGTGTCAGTGCAGTTTATGCTTCACTTCCTGTTTGACTTTATCAGGAATTAAACGTTAACAGAATTCTAAATCTGTCACTTCATTAATTTTTGTCACAGAATTACCTAAAGAGTTCCTTTTATATATATTTAAAAGTGGGGTTTGTTAAATCCAGTGTTGGTTTGTTTATATTTTCATGATGTAATTTAAAGCCACTGACCCACTTTTAGAAATCGAACCCTTCCTGCGCTCTCATTTGTGCCACTGCGAGACACAAACGCTGGGTTCTCTTCCTCCTCATCTTCATCCTGTCCCTCGGCCTCCTGCTCCCCCCCACGCCACCCGTCTTCCCTCCCGCCATCCTCCGGCCCCGGATGAGGAGAGAAAGGGAGGGTTGCTAGTGCACTGTCCTCTGAAGGGTACTCACAAACTCTCTCCAGCTGGACATCATCGAAACACACCTTCACCTGACCAGAGAAACGGTAAGAGAAAAAGTGACAGAACGGTCATTAAAGACACATTACAATACAGTCTTGTACTCCATTAAAATGATGTAGAAACCTTAGTTATTCATTTTTCCAAACAATTAAAGTCACTGGTGACCACTGGTTTTCATTTAGCCTTATATGATCTGTTTTTCACAGAAGAATGTCAGTCCTATGGGTTTGGAACAGCATGAGGGTGAGTAAATTATGTTGGATAGACTAATGTGTAAATGCATAAAAATAGTTTTATGAAGTTGTAAATGGAACAAAGATGATTTCAAGGTTCGTATAAGGTGTTTAAAGTGCTTGGAGTACTTGAATTTGACTTTTTTGACATTTTAAGCCATGAAAAACCCTTGACAATAGCAATATTTGTTTAATTTTGTCAATAAGCATGCAAAATTGAATTCAATTAAGCCATCATACCTTTATTGCTTATTTCAGTTAAAGTCAGAAAACGATCGAGCTAAGCAAGTCGTAGTACTGACAGTGTTGCATAAACATGGCTGAAGATGCGAAAAGACGAACAAATGAACCAAATCAATTGAGTCGTTTACGCTGGAAGCGCTATGATTGATTCAATTGAACTCAATCTTCGATCATTCATTTAAAACGACTCGCTAGCAAAAAAAAAAAATTTAAATTAAAATTTTCGAACTTAAAAACCTTAAGTTGTTGGAATTTCATTTTTAGTTTGTGTATGAACCCTTCGATTGGAAAAAAAACTATTTCAGTTTTTCTACATCACAATTTCAAGTTTAATTCAATGCATTTTAATTGCCGTTTCTTTGTGGTTCTTTGTAATATTCTCAGTGAATTACTAATCTCTGATTTTAATTAGGGTAAAAAAAAATTAGATGAACAGATTTGAACCTAAAATCTTCTATGCCTAAAATAAATTCTACTACTAGACTGTTTAGGAATTTGAATGTTTATTGCATATCTCTGCATTTATTCACTGATGTGATGAATTATGGGCCTAATACTGTCCTATAATTATGAAGGCAAAAACACCCAAAAAAAAGAGAATGTCCCATCCAATTTTTAAAACAATGTTACTCCACTCTTCAACAGTGAAATTAGACTGCTGTACAAATTACTGTCATTTCTCTTAATTCTTTCAAATAAATAAAATTGCATACATCACTCTTAAACCAAAATATTTGTTAGATTTTGATCGTTTTTATATAGAATTGTTCTGTAGTCTACAGTATTCAATTACATCAGAAGTAACCAATTAAATTACAGAAAAAAAAGAGTAATCCATTATTTTTTTTTTAAGGGAAATAATTCAATTACAGTAATCAATTGTTTGGAAATTCATTACACCCAAAACTGACATTAATTCAAAGATGTACAATTTATATAATAAGCGAGTACATTTACATTATTTAATTTTCTTTTAGTAAATGATTTTGTTTAAAAGTTCAATGAAACTGTTCCATTTTAAAAATATTAGATTTTTCTGACTTCTTTCATATGTTAGGCATTACAGGGTTTATGCTGATGTAGCAATCAGAGCAGGGAACTTTCAAAGACACTGTAAGAAAAAAACAGAAATAACACAGTGGACATGAAACAGAGAAAAACAGCACTATAATGGCTTAAGGTTCAAATAAGGAAAGTGTAGAATCACCCCCCTCTGACAGATTAAGAGCTGGTGAAGAGACTGACGTCAATCGTTCTGCAGGGGGCATGCGGTAATACAGCCACTGCCGTAGTACTATTACTATTTCTGTTGTACGCAGCATGGGAACAGTACAGGATTTTCTGTGTGCATGCACAGGTGATCTTTTAGATGCAACAAAATGTTTACACAGCCAGAGTAGTGCGTGGAATATCCTGAGAAAGTCAATCTAAACAATAGACCATTATCAACCCAGTCACAAAACATAAAGCTGTCTCCAAAGACAGTCAACAAGTGTGAACTGTATAAAGAATAACGGTTAGATGTGGTCAGAGTGTAAACCAGGGTAATGTCTCTTGGAGCATGCACACTTTCACACAAACGCTGTTAAATGTAACACATGAACACGTGATCTTGTTGGTCACACAGTATGAACTGAAATGATCAGAAACCCATAACACTAGGTTGCTTTTGGTTATATGCATTGTCTGTGGTACAGGAAGTGACACAGCTCTGAGAAGGAAGTAGCCAAAGAGTTGTCACAAGACCGCTTTAAAAAAACCAAAATGTTGCAGCTATATAAAATACACACTTTAAATATACCATTATAAAAAATGTCAAACAGATTAAACAAGAATTTTGAAACTGACTTCATCCAGTGTTTAGATTTTTGTGCTGGAAATGTATGCAAATTACGCATATTTCATTAAATAATGTCTCATTTGCATATTTAAACCTAACATTTTAGAAAACTTGTAATACAAAAAATGTTTGCAATTATCAATGTAGTCAATTAACTGGGTAAGTAGGGTGATAACTAATTTTTTTTTTTACCCTATTCACCTGCAGTGTCTCGCCTTAAAGAAACCCTTTGCCAGATAATATACTGTAGTTAATTAGCATAAATGTAGGCCATTTATGGCAGTGCAGTGTAGGCATTTCTGTATTCTACGGTGTATTATGCAGTCACAGACGTACATTTATAAGTAAAGTAACTAACACAACTGTATAATTTATAAAACTGAATGCTTTTTTGAAACCGGAGTTGTTTTACTATCATAAATGCTTGTGGTGTTCTGTCTCAAGAGTCCGATTTCATTGTCTTCTTTTCATGTACATTTGACTCCAGTTCCTGGCAAAAGTTGTTGTATGTGGTTACACCGATCACCACAATGCAAACATACTGCTCTATTAACTCCCTGTGAAAACCCAGCTAAATTAAAAGGTCATTCTGCCGTTCCTAGGAGAACGCTGCCAAATTATCTCGTTCCGTCTTTCTGCTCTGTCGAGTTCTTTTGTGTTTGCCGTGTCCCACTTACTACAATAAGCTGTGTTTGACGAGAACAAGCACTGCCGTTAAACCTCATATCGGAAGACTGGAGCAGGAGCAGATATCTCTCTGAACTCTGCTGATAGTTGAGATGCAGGGGTTTCCAGAAGTGAAAGTTTCCAGCATTGTGCATGTTAGTGTTTTCTGCAGCTCAAGGGAGGAACTACAAAGATATTGAGCGGAAGCTAAGCATTTGTATCAGCTTCACTGACATATTCTGCAATCAGATGCCATTATAAATGGCTTATGGTCACATCAGTCTTCTCTATTTGTTGTAATTCCCCCTCTGTAACCCAAGAATAAAAATAAGATACTAATATGTAATAACGTACAGTTCAGTGAGTCTGATGCCCATTAAATAAACCCTGTGGTTGATTCAGTGAAGGATTTGTAGACTGCTAGTTTTAGAGTTTGTCTTTTGTATGAATCGGACTACACTGGTCATGCTTGTATAGTATAGACAATGCATTAAAATGACACACAGTTTCTTCTGTAGTCTTAAAACTACATAATTCTCTGTCCTAGGCCATTGTAGACTAACAAATGTCTAGGTCAGACAGGACGCTGTCAGGGTGAAAGGTGCTGAAGAAGGCATGACTGCTAGATTAACCCCTATCTATTCATAGGCACTCACTCTTTGAAGCCAACCTTTTAATCTAATGGTCTTATTTTGGTGTAAGTCGATTTTTAAGGTATGCATAATCATTTGTTTGTGACTTGGATGCAGAATGGATCAGCTATTTCACTTTGAGATTTCTTTTTTTATGCAGCGTTTAAATGTGTTAATTCAGGGACTATCTTCACCTGAGGACTGTGATGGCGTGAGAGATAAGCCAAATCCAGGCTTAACGCTGAGCAACCGCTTTGGCCACAATCAAAGACGACAGAGATATTCTGGCCTGACTATTGAGAGATCACACTTTGGGAATCTTCTCAAGTGCAATCGTTTCTTCTCTGAAATTAGAAATCCTACTGAAACATAAGCATGCATCTAAACTTACACCCCAACGTATGTCACGCAAAAACCCACTCACCGCTTTCGACGTCCCTCTGCTTTTCACCAAGCATGACCGTTCAAGGTTCTGGTACCCTCCAATCACCTCAATCTCTTCTGCTGTTGGATACCTTTTCTTCCCTGCCTCCTTGGTGCTGCTGGGAGCAGGTGTGGGTATTTGGCCCTGGGGAGCTGCTTTGGGCGCTGCAGGGGCCCCTGTTGGGATGCCACCAGACAAGGTTGCCCCAGCAGGTCTTCTGGGGGTGATTGTGATGGTAGTTCCTCTCTTACCTGGTCCACCCGAGGCGCTCCTAATGGAAAAGAGAGGCGGGGATGGAGATGAAGAGGGGGATGCGGTACAGGGAGATGATGACGATGGAGAGCTTTGCTCTGAAGGTTTCTGTGAGTTTTCTGTTGATTCGGCGTTCCTCGCATTGATTGTGAATGACCTGACTTGCTGTCTTTGGACTTGTGGAAATCTGGGACTTGTAGGAGTTTGGGATTTCTGCGTCTCTCTTAGTATGTCTGGTCTCTTCTGGCCTTCAGCTGCCCTTGCCTCTGGTTCTACAAGGGGGCAACTCTCCATGGTGGCCTGTGCCTTTTTGTCATTGTGGGAACCACATCCTGCTTCCTGTTGCCTCAGCTGTAGCCGTTCCACTTGCCGCTGTACCATCTGAACACTTGTCGACTCTATTGTCTCTGTTTTGTCACCATCCCTCCCGTGACTCCACAGCTTGACAGTTTCTGGCAGGATGTCCGGTGACGGTGCTTGTCTGATGGGGTTGTATTTGCCTTGAGGTCCGCTGTGTGGGGGCATATCAGCTTTCCTTTCACTGATACACACTGCAGTCCTGGACCCCACCGTCTTGAGGTTATAAATCCGGCTCATGACGTCCAATGAGTCCGAAAGTGGTGGCGAGGGAGAAAGAGATGGAGGAAGGTACTCTTCCTCTAACAACTCCTTTTCTCTTTCGTCTACGTGCTGTGTTCTCCAAGAAAAGCACGTTCCACGCTCCTCTACATGGCGTTGTGTATCTCTCTCTGCTTCACTCGGGCAGATATCACACTCTGATACGTCTCGGGAGATCTCCCCAACTTCTCTTTCTGTCGAAGCTGACTGCAAGAGCGACAGAGAAACAGGAACAGGAAGTTGAGGGCTTGACTTTGCCATGTTAACTTCCTGTGTGACGTCAAACAGTTTGAGAGTCTGTAATGTGGTTTCTTCCTGTTCTCTCACAGTTCCTTCTGCTTCTCTGCTGCCCTCTTCTTTGTTGTCCTCTCTTTCCTTCTCTTGCTGACGAATTCTCTCTTTTAGAGACTCAACTCGGGTCAGAGGTCGTCCAGCCTTCCAGCTCCCTCTCCTCTCCAATTGTTCACCGTCTTGTTTATCCCCAGCAGGGAGACTCGCCCTCCTTCCCTCTGCTGAAATATTGACTCCGTAAAATACAGTTCTAGGGATGTTGACTCCCTCTTGGTTGCAGAGCTTGCTCTGCCTCAGTGTAAGAGTTTGTTGTGGGGGTTGTGAGGTGAAATGTATTTCCTCAGTATTTCCTTGTTTTGGAAAGCTTTGATGCTGTTGATGCTCTTTTTGATCTCCATGTGAAAACATATACCCTCCCCTCAGACAGAGTTCTCTTTCTGATTGAACCGTTCCTATTTTACAGAGCAGATCTTCTGTGTGTTTGGGAAGGATCGCTTGGGCAGGGGGTTGCCGTTGTCCAACATAGGCCGTAGTCTGGCAACAGGAGTCTGCAGTGGGAGTGTCGACACAATGGCACTGAATGTCTGCAGGGAAATCTATAGTACTGTCATCCGAGGGTGGTATAAATATCCCATGGGATTGTTTTGAAACTGCAACAGTTACCACCTCTTGATTCCTTCTCCTTTCAGATTCCGTTTTGGGCTCTATTTGTAATTCTATGGGTCTCTGTCTTACCATCTTATCCGTCTTCATCTCTCTCTCATTCTTAATCTCTCTTTCTGAGCTGCTCTCTCTCCCATCTTGTTTGATAGGAACTCGTCGTGCAAACGCGACTCCCTCAGGGATTTTGACCGATGCCACGGTGAATTCTTCTCCGTCTACACTTGAAGTCCATTCCTCGGTCTCTCCACAAACTGAGTCATTCCTCTTATTTTCGACCCTTCCATCTTTTTGTCTCTTTTTATGCTTCACCTCATCGTGTTTGGGTCGACCCCATCGCCTGGTGACCTTTGGTTCACTTCCTGATTGGTCGGTGTCCCTTGTTTTGACCCTGCGGTCAGAGTACGACCTCTCCACCACCTTAAAATCTGTCTTTTCCTCACAATCTCTTTTCTCCTGTTGACAAACCACACGGTCAGAGAAGCTGAAAGAGCGTTTGGGAACTCCTCTTAATGTCGGACTCATGTCCGTCTCCTCCGTACTCTCATCCTCCTGCACAAACAAGTCACCTGTGCTGTATCTGGCCCGGTTCTTGCCAGGTTGGTTGAAGCACTCAATGCTCTTGGAGCGCATTGGAGGTTTTTGGTGTTCACCAAACTTACTAAGCAACTGACTGACCCGACCACTACATTCTGGAGCTCCCCTGTCTTTGTGGTTTGGGACTCTCTCAACTCTTTGCAGTCGCGTGGAAGACCACAACCCATCTTTCTCTAAACGTTCGCTCCCTCTCTCTGGGATCCCCGCAGTCTCTGTTTCCCTTTTCCTGTCTGTCACGGGAGGTTTGATGATCAGTACTTCTGAAGCCCTAATTTCCGTCACGCTTCCTCCTCCCGCTAGAAACTCCCTCAAATCCATCCTCATCCTCTTTTGTTCCTCATCGACCTCCTTTTCTCTCTCATCAGGTTTTTCCTTAGCATTTTTGTCTTTCTCAATAATGATAATGTTGTTTGCCTGGATCGTGCGAAGACCTACGCCCGGAGAAAATCGGGATGTGCTACCATCCACCTCTTTGCTTTCTCTCCCGGTGCTTCTATCTCGCTCTTTCCAATCACTTTTGCTTCCCGTCTTCCCAACCCACATTTCTGTATTTCGTCCTCTCCAAGTCTCCCTCACAGTTTCCCTATTTTTTTCTCTCCCTCTATTATTGGCGGTCTTGTTGTATTCATTCTCTCCATCTCTAATCACCTCCTTCCCTCTGCTATCTCTCCTAAAGCTGTTCTCTGAACGGATGAAGGGGTTCTGTTGGATGGGCCTGATGGTGTCTTTGGATATTTGTTTTTGCACTTTATACCCAGTCTGATCAGTCTGGAGGTGATGTGTGAATTTACTGTCCATCTGCTCTGGGATGATGTCCTCATTGATGCCCAGGATATCCGGAGTATGCTGTCCTCCATCTCTCTCTTTCTCCCTCTCTCTTTCCTCATCCTGCTTTGCCCTTCTTCTCTGGATGATGCCTCTCTTCCAAGCCGGCATGCTGGCCAGCCGCTCCTCTTCCTCCCTCTCTCGTTTTTCTCTCTCCTCTTCCTCTCTTCGCTTTCGTTCCAATAGCAACTGCTTCCATTCCGGTAGAGCAGATAGAGACATAACCACACAGTATTTGATGAAACAGTTTTAATGATCAGAACTTTTGCAGAAACGCAGTTTAATCCAGGGATATCCGGGAATCCTGTCAAAACAAAAAAACATTTATGGAACATCTGTTCTGTTTAATGTGGTAAATGTGCAGTTTACAAACAGAACTGCTGCCAGAATAAACACTGATACTCTTAGAGGCATGTCTAAAGCAGATATGTAAGCTTTGTTGGATAAACTGACTTATATGGGCCATTCCACAGAATTGGTGCACACTGCTGTCCCACAACCAAAAAAAAAAACACATTTAAAAAGCATTTAAGTATTAAAATCTTAGATGTTTACTAAGATCCTTCTATTATCTGTTGAAACCCACAATAATATTTATAATATTAGTGGGCCTAACATCTATAAAATTATAATTTATTGGGTACTTTCAATCGGGAGGTGGCTATCCCGAACCCTATCCCCTAAATTTTAATTTATGAAAATATCTAAATAGTTTTAGGATTTTTTTTTTCCCCATTATTGTTTTTAAAAGTATCTTTTTAAATAAATTTTAAATAAATTTTAAATAAATTACATTTTAGTACAGTTATGCATTATTATTATTATTTTTTTTTCATTTTTTTTTTTTTCTATGTTTTAGTATGGGAGTTAAAATTCTGTAAAATGGTAGTTTTTATCTATATATTGTCCAGGAGTACAAATAGTCATGCAGATGTTTTTATTCAAGCATCAATATGTCGATTTAAAATGAATCTGAATCAAAAAGAGATGGTGTATATTTATGCATTGACTGGTCGGTTTTGCAACTTTAATCAACATTTATCCTAAATTCAAACAATTTGTATATATTTTTTGTAAATCATGAAACCTTATGTAAAAAATAAATAAACTTCCACATTTTTTTGTGTTAACCAAAAATAATGATGTCACTACCAAAACATACACTGACATAACCCTTAATTAAATTATTAATAATGTGTTTGGGTAGTGACAAATTTGGGGAAAGGACAAATATCCCAAACCTTCTGAAAGTACAATATTAGAATAAACTGCTCAATTACTAGACATTTTTACCTTAGACATTATAATTTGCATACTTAACATAAAATTATGAAATTTTCAACTGACATCAGACCAATTCTGAATGACCCATATAACCAATATCCTGCATAACTATATATCATCCAGGAGTATAAATAGTTATGCAAATTTTTTTATTCAAGCATCAATGTTAGATTTAAAATGAATCTTACTGGAAAAGAGATTTATTTTATTAATATTTTTTTTCAGGTTTTTGAATAGTCATGTGATGTCAAGTTAATGCTAAAAGCACACATTCACATGCAGTTTCTCATGCAAACATATGCATGTTTAAATAATATAAAAAAAAAACATGCAAGAATTAGAATATGGTCAAATAGATTTAAATTCAGTGTAGTATATTGGTGTATATTTATGGTACACTGACTGGTCACTTTTGCAACTTCAACTTTTAATCTTTTTTTTCAGGTTTTTGAATAGTCATGTGATGTCAAATTAATGTTAAAAAGCACACATTTACATGTAGTTTCTTGTGCAAACATTTGCATGTTTAATAAGCTGTTAAAATATCAATAAACGATGCATGCAAGAATTAGAGAATTGTAAAATAGTTTTAAATTAAGTGTAGTATATGGGTGTATTTTTATGACTGGTCACGTTTGCAACTTCAACTTTTGATTATTTTTTGCAGGTTTTTGAATAGTCTTGTGATTGTCAAATTAATGTTAAAAGCACACATTTACATGCAGTTTCTCATGCAAACATATGCATGTTTAAATATCATTTTTAACAATCCTTGCAAGAATTAGAAAATTAGTAAGTAAAATTAGTTTTAAATTAAGCGTGATATATTGGTGTGTATTTATGGTACACCTGACTGGTCACTTTTGCAACTTTAATCAACTTTTAATTATTCAAAAACCTGCAAAAAATATTATGTGATGTCAAGTTAATGTTTAAAGGACACATTTACATGCAGTTTCACATGCAAACATTTGCATATTTAATAACACGTTGACATATCACTAAATAATCCATGCAAGAATTAGAAAATGGTCAAATGGTTTTAAATTCAGTGTAGTATGTTGGTCTATATTTATATTACAACTTTTAATTATGTTTGCACTTGCAGGTATTTGCATTAGTTAATAAAATGTGCTAATTTGCATACATTTCTAGAAAAAACATCTGAACACCGTATGAAGTCAGTTTCAAAATTCTTGTTTAATTTTTTTACATATTAGAGTCAAAAGGTTTTATAGAGGGGATTTTGGGTATCTCCTTTTGTCACTCCATAATTCAGAAAAAAAAAGAACAGACAGGAATAAAATTTTGTATAAAATCAAGTAAATTATATATGAACAAATCCATCTGTAAAAACCTTCAGGATATGGACAGGAATAAAAATGTAAAGTTTGATGTGTGTAAGTGCTACTGAAATGGACATTAATGGCTCAGTGTAGGAGAAAAAACTCATTTTGAGAAAACGGCCTTTAAAAATATGTATTGTAATTGAAAATCTATTGACAAATAGATAAAGTGCTATGAAAGAAAAACTTGGCAGTCTTTTGGATGTTTTCTTTCCACTAGTCTAAAAACAAAAAAACACTATGAAAAAACAAAAAGCCCAAAATCTCAAATTTGACAGGTGCATGAAAAAATTTGCTTTTGCTTTTATTTTATTTCCCCAAAAATGGTTAAAAATAGTGTTTTCTGTCCGTTCAATTTTTTTTTTTTAAGAATTATGGAGTGACAAAATGAGATACCCAAGATTTCCAAAAGATTTGACTCTAATATGTCTCAAGAATTTTGAAACTGACTTCATCCAGTGCTTAGATTTTTGTGCTAGAAATGTATGCAAATTAGCACATATTTCATTAAATAATTCCGTATTTGCATATTTAAACCTACCATTTTTGAAAACTTGTAAAGCAAAAAATGTTTGCTATTATCAAAGTAATCAATCAAGTAAGGCGATAATCATTAGTTTTTTTTTTTGTTTTTTTTTTACCCTATTCACCTGCAGTGTCTCGTCTTAATCCATGCAAGAATTAGAAAATGGTAAAGTTAGTTTTAAAGTAAGTTTAGTATATTGGTGTATATTTATGGCACACTGACTGGTCACACTTGCAACTTTAATAAATTTTTAATTTTTTGCAGGTTTTTGTATCAAGTTATTGTTAAAAGCACGCATTTACATGCAGTTTCTCATGCAAACATGTGCATGTTTAAATATCATCCATGCAAGAATTAGAAAATGGTAAAATCATTTTAAATCAAGTGTAGTATATTAGTGTATATTTATGGTACACTGACTAATCACTTTTGCAACTTCAATCAACTTTAATTTTTTTGCAGGTTTTTGAATAGTCATGTGATGTCAAATTAATGTTAAAATCGCACATTTACATGTTTCTCATGTAAACATTTGCATGTTTAATAACCTGTTTAAATATCAATAAACAATCCATGCAACAATTAGAAAATGGTCAAATAGTTTTAAATTAAGTGTAGTATATTGGTGCATATTTATGGGACACTGACTGGTCACTTTTGCAACTTTAATAAATTAATTTATTGCAGGTTTTTGAATCAAGTTAATGTTAAAAGCACACATTTACATGCAGTTTCTCATGCAAACGTGCATATTTAAATACCATTTAACAATACATGCAAGAATTAGAAAATGGTGAAATGGTGTTTTTTTTTTTTTTTTTTTTTTTGTTGTTGTTGTTGTTGTTGTTGTTTTTTTGGTGCATGTCAACTTGGATGGTGATTTGTTGGATAAAAACGACGTTGATCTAATTGCAACACAATACTCAATACATAATGTTTTAAATAACTTTTTACAAACCTTACAGCTTCAGATTTTGTGGGATGACCGAATTCCAGATTCAAGGGAATAGAGTTTTCCTCATTTCCACGCACTCGACGTTCATCTTCCCATTAGTGTAACTCCAAAAAAGACGCATCAAAAGCCCAGTTAATTCCTTTAATCTTCGCCAAACCGACGCAGCAAGCTTTCTAACACGTACCAAGGTTGAAAACTCCAGTTAATTCATATTTGTGTGATTCCGTGAACTCTATCTGGGTCCCGTGAATCGGAGCGGCGGTGTAGTAAATATTAGCGGCTTTAGAGGCGCAGGACTGTAATCCCATAATTACATTAAACTCCAGCAGGAGAATCACAGGCGCACACAACATATTGCCTAAGAAAAGACGTTTAACTTAGACCGCCGTCTGCTGCCATCCATCTCCACCTCCTCTGTGTCGCTCCCGCCCGGACACCGGAGCCGTTAACGGGAAAGTTACGCGAGGTGACGGACGCACGGGAATTAAACGTCAGCTCTTAGATAACGCAACCGTTCACAGTTACCGTCCAAACATGCATGCATTAATTGGTCACTATATTACATATTATATAAATATTGCACATGGCTTATACAAGAAATGGTGAGCAGTTATTGCACAATGCAATTTCCACTTTTAATGCATGCATAACCTAATTTAATGCATGCATTTATCTAATTAAAAGTAAAGTTTTTGTCATCTGATTTCTGAAATATGTGACCTTGGACAACAAAACCAGTCATAAGGGTCAATTTGTTAAAATTTAAATGCATACATAATTTATACAGTTGAATAAACCAGCTTTCCAGGACAATATTAGTCCAAGATATAACCATTTGAAAATCTGGAATCTGAGGATGCAAAAAAAAAAAAAAAAAAAAAAAAATGGAGAAAATTGCCTTTAAAGTTGCCCAAATGAGGTTATAATTGTGCATGCATATAGCCAGGAATACTACTGTACGACAATTCAAACAAACAATTCCATTGCATAGAAAGAAACAATAGTTTGTATACTACAGATCTGGACAAACCAGCTTTCCTTTGATCTATGGTTTGTTAGGATAGGACCATATTTGGCCAAGAAACGACTATTTGAAATCTGAGGGTGCAAAAAAAATCTAAATATTGAGAAAATCACCTTTAAAGTTGTCCAAATGAAGTTCTTAGCCATGCATATTACTAATCAAAAATTAAGTTTTGATATTTATGATAGGAAATGTACAGAATATCTTAATGGAACATGATTTTTACTTAATGTCTCAACGATTTTTGGCATAAAAGAAAAATAATTTTAACCCATATAATGTATTGTTGATATACCTGTGCTACTTAAGACTGGTTTTGTGGTCCAGGGTCACATACTATTAATTTCAAATTATATTACAAAACAAATGCACAATTGTCTGCAGCATTGTTTTTATTCAGCAAAATGGTGATATACACATCATGATACAGAAAAATGTCAAGCCATTAAAAAAATTAAAGTTTAATAATCGTTTTCAGCTGTAACAACAGTGCATTTACGTACTTTTACAAAAGTAACTTCAAGTTTATTGACCACATACAAATACATTTCATACCAAACTCTGAGGTCATTATCTGTAAACACTTCAAGCATCAAACATTTTCATAAAATAAGACATGTTTTGCAGTAGTATGACACTTAATCGTGAAAAAAAAAAAAAAACACAGGAGGTCTGTACGTAACGCAATATTTATCCCATCACCTGCTGACTTGGTTTTGCTATTTGCAAAAATAAAAACATAATATAAAAAGCATGCAGTAGGATGCAAAACGGCTGTTGTTGAAAAGTCTTCATAAAAGCAAAAACAAAAAACAAAAAATCATCCAATCTGTCATTTTCTCCACTTAACTTGGCTTGATGATTGCATGCAAGCAGGTGTAGGGTGAATGCATGTTTGGTCTCTTTAATCTGATTTAATCGCAATTTAATCTGATGACCTTTAACCTGGAGCCAAACTGCAACAGCTCCTCTTCCAATGACTAATGATAGAATTTGAATAATTTTTTGGTTATATATATATATATATATATATATATATATATATATATATATATATATATATATATAAATAAACATGCATTTATGTATTTAAATTGATTTTAAAACTAATTCATTTGTGTAAAAAAAAAAATGTAAACGGTGGAAATGTGTAGAAAAATGAACAAAGGATGATAACTTCAAATACTGTCAGATCGATATTGAAATGGCATACTGTCATACTGCTCAAAAATACACAATAACCCTATTAATTTCCAAGATGATAACTGGACAACACTTACTCAATTAAACATTTGAGATTAGCTTCGAAACCAATCATTTGTTTTGAACCAGTGCATATCAAACTGCTATTAAATAACATTTTTTTTCATAACAATTTCAAAACATACATTTTAAAATGTCCGTTTTTTTTTTTTAACCTGAGATCAGTTTTATACATTTTTAATAGCTCAGTTATATTATAAAACGTTAGGGTTGTAGATAATAGTCTCTTATTAAGCTGATTAACCAAGCTCTCAATATAAAGCAAACAAAACTAGCCCTACAAATGCATAAAATGATGCATTTGTTGATTGATATTCAATGATGTGCTAATTGCATTTAATAGATTATGCTTTGAATCATGATTAAAATCGTGATATTTCTGAAAAAAAAAATTTTTTTTGCCATATTGCCCACCCCTACTTTGAAACTGCTTTGTAAAAGTTATTTCTCTTTTCTTTTTTTTCTTTTTGCATATTTGTGACCCTGGACCACAAAACCAGTCTTAAGTCGCTGGGGTATATTTGTAGCAATAGCCAAAAATACATTGCATGGGTCAAAATTTTTGATTTTTCTTTTATGCCAAAAATCATTAGGAAATTAAGTAAAGATCATGTTCCATGATGATTTTTTGTAAAATTCCTATTGTAAATATATCAAAATGTAATTTTTGATTTGTAAAATGCATTGTTAAGAACTTAATTTGGACAACTTTAAAGGTGATTTTCTCAGTATTTTGATTTTTTTGCACCCTCAGATTCCAGATTTTCAAATAGATGTATCTCGGTCAAATATTGTTCTATCCTAACAAACTATGCATCAATAGAAAGCTTATTTATTGAGCTTTCATATGATGTATAAATCTCAGTTTTGTAAAATTTTACCTTATGACTGGTTTTGTGGTCCAGGGTCACATTTGGTTACGGTTGCATTTGTGTGTTCAAAAAAGTGAATCATTTTGCAAAGCAACTGGTTCAACTGATAGTTTCGAAAAGCTTCATTCTAGTATTAAAATGCATATTACTGAATAGGGCTGGGCAAAAAAATAGATTTTCCGATATATCGTATTTTAAAATGTAGTCCATTCAAAATCGATTCTCAAAGGCCACATACCGATTTTTCCGATATTTACACAAGCATTAAACATAGGATTTACATTAATCTTAATACTAGTCTAATCCACTCTTTTTTACCTTGCGCTATGTTACAACGGAGAGTCAGTTATTCATTCATTGCTTAAAATGGCAGATTCAGGCGTGTTCCTGATATCATCCACACCTTCACATAAAAAGTCAGAGGTATGGAAGCATTTCACATTTCGCAAGCCAGATAAAGACACAGTGGACAAGAACACCGCTATATACCCGATTTGTAACTCTGAGGTAAAATGCTGTAGTAATACTAAGGAGCCATTAGACAAGACATCTGTCTATTCATTGTAAACATTTGAAATATAGAGTTGAGTTCTGTTTTATTGTACCCAAGTGTACTTAAAATTAAAAAGTGTTTATATACAGGTTTGTGGCTCTTAATTTCCTTTTATTAATTAACCACTTGTAATCTTATGTTCACTGTTAATTTTTTTTGTATTAAATCTATATTCATTCATATTGTCAAATCAAGAATTGAAATCGAGAATCGAAATCGAATATCGGAAACATCTGAATCGATACCCAACCCTATTATTGAACTTCAGTGAAATGCAGTATGCTGCATTTAATGTCACATTTTGCATTTAAAATGTACTTATGCATGCAAATGTTTCATATACTTTTAAAAAATATTATGTAAAGTTTATAGTGTATATTGTGCAGTATTTTAGCATTTCATTCCAAACATAGCTTTGATTGCAATGCTGCCTTCAAGTCACATCAATATGATTATATTTAAAGATATGAGCGCCAACGAAAGTCAGAAATTAGTGGTAAAATTAATGAAATGATGAAAACAAATTGGTTTTGATTAGAAGACATTTAAATTGTGAAAGTAGTTTGTGCACATTTGTGTACTGTTGAAGAACAACAATATTGTCGGTTTATAAGGCGAGATGCTTGTGCAACTAAACTTAAAGGAGTAGCTAACTTTCAGAACAAAACGTTACAGATAATGTACTCACCCCCTTGTCATCCAAGATGTTCATGTCTTTCTTTTTTCTGTCATAAAGAAATTGTGTTTTTTTGAGGAAAACATTTCAGGATTTCTCTTCATATAGTGGACTTCTATGGTGCCCCCAAGTTTGATCTTCCAAAATGCAGTTTAAATGCAGCTTCAAAGAGCTCTAAACGATCCCAGGCAAGATAGAAGGGTCTTTTCTTGCACAATAATTGATTATTTTCTAAAAAAAAAAAAAACTTTTACAACTTACATACCTTTTAATCTCAAATGCTCGTTTTTCTGAGCTAGACAAGACAAGCATTTGAGATTAAAAAGTATATAAATTTGCAACTTTTATTTTTTAGAAAATAACCCTCGTTTTGGAAGATTTTTTTTTTTTTTTTTCTCAGCTGTGATTGTTTAGAGGCCTTTGAAGCTGCATTTTGGAAGTTCAAACTCGGGGGCACCATAGAAGTCCATTATATGGAGAGAAATCCTGAAATATTTGACCAAAAAACATAATTTAATTACGACTGAAGAAAGAAAGACATGAATATCTTGGATGAAAAGGGGGTGAGTACATTATCTGTAACTTTTTCTTCTGAAAGTGAACTACTCCTTTAATATCTTTTCATTCTCCGCAGCAGCACAAGAATGATAAAATGCACAGATAAAGCATCATTTAGACACTAAATTTGCATCATTTGTTGTTCATTCGATTGTGCTACACTCTTAAAAATAAAGGTGCTTCACGATGCCATAGCACTTTTTTGTCTAAATGGTTCCATAAAGAACCTTTAACATCTGAAGAACCTTTCTGTTTCACAAAAGCTTCTTTGTGGCGAAAGAAGGTTCTTCAGATTATAAAAATGTACCTTTGACTGAATGGTTCTTCTATGGCATCGCTGTGAAGAACCTTTTTAAGCACCTTTATTTTTAAGAGTGTAGTAGTAAAATCTTCCTGACTTTGTTAGGAAGAGTGAAAATAAATATGAAATTTCCCAAAAATTACTTGAAGGCAGTATTACTCTTTTATTTGACCATGAACATCATTCAGTCTTGCTTATGCATGTTGTTGCTGTGATCCTCTAGTGGTGAAGAGAAGAGCTGCAGTTTGCTGCGGAGCTGCCGGCGCAGGTAAGTGCAGTCCTGGCTGTCCAGCGAGTGAGCGAGGATCAGGTAAACGGACAGGTACACGGCCAGCAGGAGCCGGTCCAGCGGGAACGTGGGGAGAAGCCAGAGCACCGTGAGCAGCTCCACACAGACCGGATGCCTGAGGTGAGAGTAAAGCCGCTGCGCACGTTCAGACTTCAGCAGGAGAGGGTCGCCCAAACCCAAACACTCATAATACACCTGAGAAACACGGGAGAGAGAGGGTTTAAAATGTGCAATATGAAATAAGACACTGAGCACTGTGCAATGACCTATGTCTGACTTAGAAGATCAAGTATTTATTGAACTTTGATGCAAAATATTTAACCCTTGTGACATTTTTTTGTCCATTTCAGTTTTGTTTTTTTGTTATAAGTGTTCCTGTGTTAATGCCAACTGCATACATTTTGGCTCAGGTGTTTATTTTTATAGAAAATTCAATATTCAAAAAAATCTATTTTACACTCCGTACTAAAAATACTCACACTCAGGACCTTAAGGACAAATGTGACCCTGGACCACAAAACCAGTCATACGGTTAAATTTTACAAAACTGAGATGTATACATCATATAAAAGCTCAATAAATAAGCTTTCTATTGATGTATGGTTTGTTAGCATAGGACAATATTTGGTCGAGATACATCTATTTGAAAATCTGGAATCTGAGGATGCAAAAAAATCAAAATACTGAGAAAATCACCTTTAAAGTTGTCCAAATTAAGTCCTTAACAATGCATATTACTAATCAAAAATTACATTTTGATATATTTATAGTAGGAATTTTACAAAAAATCTTCATGAAACATGATCTTTACTTAATTTCCTAATGATTTTTGGCATAAAAGAAAAATCAATAATTTTGACCCATACAATGTATTTTTGGCTATTGCTACAAATATACCCCAGCGACTTAAGACTGGTTTTGTGCTCCAGGGTCACAAATGTCCACATTGAAACCCATTAAAACTTGAAATGATGCTATATTTGCTAATAGGCATTCATTCTACCGGCAAGGCTTCAAATGTAATATATTTTTTACTAGATTGTGCCTTTTTTTTTTTTTTTTTCTTCTTCTTTTTTTTTTTTTTTTACCCAGGGCCATTTGACTATGAAATTATGCAATAATTGCTAATAGCATTCATTCTACCGGCAAGGCTTCAAATTTTATTTTTATTTCTTTTACCATTTTTGACTAGATTGCGCCATTTTTTTTTTTTTTTTTTTTGGCATATAAAATAAATACTTTACTTGTGTTTTCTGCTTATGCATTTTATAGTCTATTATTGAGACAATTGGAAAAATAATGCAGCTGTAATTATGTATGTTGGTAAGGATGTCAGAGTGTGGTTTGCATGTGTTTACTGAAAATAATTGAGTGTAATTAGTTTGAAAGACACATTATATTGTACTGGCAATCAAAAATCCCACTCCATGTACATATGAGTCTCACCCTTGATTCTTTGTCACCCATGGGTCATAGGTTCATGTGAAAACTAGGAATAAGGTCAAAGAAGGTTAATGCGCTTTGAGGATTTTTCTTTTTCACCCAAACACACATTTTAATCCTTGATTGCTTTTTATTTACTGTTTTTGTGCAGAGATAAAGGGTGAGCTTGAATTTGATGTAGAAGTTCAGAAGCCCCTAAACTGATTGTTTTTGTTTTCACTACAAGGAAATGCTGATTGTGGAGTCTGGTAGATTTTATAAAAAGTTTGTTCGCACAGCCAGAACTATACATATTTGGTGCTGGAGGGCTTGGTCATTTCATTGCTTGCAAGATGAAGAGATGTTACTCAGTAGAGGAAGCTCTGGAGCTAGTGTTGCCCACTGACAGTCAGCATTACATAAAGAAACCAGCTTTTAAAGCATTACAATTCTGAGAATGAATGTTTGGTAATTATGAATAGAAGAGATGCTGATAAAAAAAACAACAGTCAGTGAAAGTGGAAAAAAAATAAGATAACATTTCTATGACAGTTTTTTGTCAATTATGAACTTTTTTTTTTTTTTTTATAAAAACATAAAAAAAATATAGAAACGCCTCAAAATGAATGTTGTTCTTCACTGACACACCCAAGAAGCCAATAAGCGAAGAAAAAAATATCTGCTAAGCATTTAGTATATGGAAATTAACTACTATTTTTCATTTTTTCATAAAAATGCCTGTGGCTTTATGTAAACAAACCAGCATTTAAAGGGTTAAAATTCTGAAAATTAATGAATGTTTGGTATCTATTGATAGAACAGATGCTTTTAAAAAAATCGACATCAGTGAAGGTGGAAAAAAAATATTAATATAACATTTCTATGCCAGTTTTTTGGCATGGACATTTTTGTCCATTATGGACAGTTTAAAAAAAAAAAATCTGACACTACATAAATAGAAATGCCTCAATTAACGTTATTGTTCTTCACTGACACACACAAGAAGCTAATAAGCAAAGTTAAAAAAAAATTCTGCTTAGCATTTACTATATGGAAATATATTTACTTTTTCATAAAAAAAAAAACACCTGTGGCATTATGTAAACAAACCAGCATTTAAAGGGTTACAATTCTGAAAGTTAATGAATGTTTGGTATCTATGGATAGAACAGATGCTTTTTCAAAAAGCAACATCAGCGAAAGTGGAAAAAAATATTAATTTATCATATTTTTATGACAGTTTTTTGACATGGACATTATTGTCCATTTTGCACCTATGTGTATTTTTATTTTATTTATTTTTTTTGAATGCACAAGGGTTCAAAGATCTTTGTTTTTTTGTTGTTTTTTTACCTGTTTGATACCCAACAGTTCAGGATAGTCAAAGATGAGCAGGATACTGCAGATTATGGCCCAGCACAGGAAGTGCAAGATAAAACAGATGAGCGGGAACCAGATATCCCAGGGTGCATTGTGCACTGACCACAGACAGGGGGCGCTGGTGACCGGATGCCAATAGTGCATCATTATCTACACAAAGAACAAGTTTATTATTAGAGCAGGATTTACAGTGGCATGTTTCGCTATGTTTGTTATTAAATAAATTGCAAGGTATTTAATTACAACGTTTACTGAGATTTAGGTTTATAAGGCAAGATGCTTGTGCAACAAAACTTAATATCCTATAATTCTCTGCAGCAGCACAAGAATGCATTAGTTACATTAAATTTGCATGATTATTTGTTCATTCGATTGCATTAGTGGTAAAATTGACAGAGAAAAAAGTGAAAAATATTTTAATGCCTCAAATTACTTTAAGGCAGCATTACATTTTTTGACCATGAATATCATTCAGTCTTGGTTATGCATGTTGTTGCTCTAATGTTTGTGTTATATATATTTTTTAAGGGATTGCTATAGAGGATTTGTGGGGAACAAAAAAATGAAGGAAAAACATAGATTTAAATTTCTAATTTCAAAATTTGTAAACATTTTGATTGCATTTGATTGCATAGTATGCATTTCATAATTTAAAATTTTAAATAAACAATGTACAGTCCTATAGTGAATAAAAACAAAAAATAAATTATGGAATCTAAATATTTTACACAAAATGCAGTTTTTATACTTAAAAATATATAGCATGTCCATAGCATTTAAAAGATTGAAAATACTAAATCCCACAAATAAACAAAACAAACAAACAAACAAAAAAAATCCATATATTTCTGACATATTAACTGGACAACACTTAAAGAATTAAGTGTGACCCTGGAGCACAAAACCAGTCATAAGGTATTTTATTTTATTTTTTTTCAAACTATTTAAAAAAAAATCGGGAATCTGAGGGTGCAAGAAAAATCAAAATATTGTGGAAATCACCTTTTAAAGTTGTCCAAATTAAGTTCTTAGCAATGCATATTACAATCAAAAATTAAGTTATGATAGATTTATGGTAGAAAATGTACAAAATATCTTAATGGAACATGATTTTTAATATCCTAATGATTTTTGGCATAAAAGGAAAAAAAAAAATGTATTGTTGGCTATTGCTGCAAATATACCCGTGCTACTTATGACTACTTTTGTGGTCCAGGGTCACAAATATGCAGTATAATGCAGTCATGTGACAACAATGTAGCATACTAATTTCAGAAAATGTTGTTTCATACTGTTATTTTTAAGAAAATCAAGCAGTGTGCAGTATATACAGTGCATTAACAGACAGAGGTACCTGCAGCGCTGCGGCGGTGGTGAAGCAGTACATGGTTCTGGATAAAACCCCAAACACATTCTGACAGACTCTCTTAACTGGAGCCCAGGCCAGCAGGCTGTGCTGGAGACTGAAGAGGACCAGAAGGAAAACATCCACAGCTATTGCCTTTAGAACCACCCCGTCCCGCAGAGCCACAGACCAGGGCACAGAATCTGAGAAAATACAGACAGAAAACACGATAAAAACTTGCCGCCCAACGTGGGGCTCGAACCCACGACCCTGAGATTAAGAGTCTCATGCTCTACCGACTGAGCTAGCCGGGCTGTACGCAAGTGACGCAAACATTCCTTAATGACGATAAGACGTACATGCGTGCGTCCACTTCCTATACTTAGTTCAAATGTATACAAACCAATTCAAACTTCAAAACTTGTTTGAATGCATATTAAAAACGATAATGAAAAACATATCAGTAAATTACATTTAAAACCAACCTTTTTTTTATAAAAACGCCAGAGAAACTAAAAACTTTAAACTTATTGCAAAGCGAAAAAAGTAAATTCAAAGATAAAAACAGTGCATTAATATATTTATGTGCACATGGGTTCAAAAACAGCATGTTAATGTTTATAAATAGCTTCTTTATTAGTAAACTTTTAAAAGTTTCGGCATTGTTTGAAGCGCGCTCCCTTACCTCGACACAGAGGCGCGGCCCCGCTCAGGTTATGATAGATGGCACGAAACGACACGAAGCGAACGAAGTCTGCACCGGTCACAAACACGAAAACGAAGGTAATCAAAGCTGAAACGCAGAGGAAACAGTCGCGAAAAGTCACGGACGCCATGATAATATTTATATTTCCAACGGATAGCACGAAACTTCCGGGAGCGGCTGAAGTAACGCGCCTTGACCAGCAGTCGGCGGAAATGCTCGTGATTTTTCAAATTTGTGTTGTAAGAATTAACTCTTTACTTTTCATTTCAATCCATTCATACATTTCAGCTTGAGCAATGCCCCTCAAATGCCAGCAGTAGTCAGTTTAACACTATATTTTGTGGTTTTATTCGCATGGTCTTAATACAGTCAGTCAGGAAATCACTATTGTTAATGTCAATTGCACAACTTTGATAAAGTGTAAGGACATATCTTTTGACATTGCATATACAGTTGTGTTTTAGAAGGTTTGTCTTTGGTAATGATCAGGTTTACTGTGGAAAAAGCACAAACACATAATTTCTAAATTTTACCGTTTATTTGATCGGAGCTCTCAACAACACATTTAACATTGAAGACATCTTATTTATTCAAACTTTGTGCCATAAAACAGATGACATTTTTATTTCTCTTATAACTTAGCTTATACAGACATATTAATGCTTCTCTAGAGATGAACATATAATGTGCAATAAAGCATATGTTTGCTTGTTCTTTTTCAAGCTCATTCTCTACATGTAAAACTGCAGTTGTCTAAAACAATTACTTGAACTTTAGATTGTAGCTGATTGTAGCTTTTTTTTGTCCTTAAACTGGCAGTAATTGCAGTTAAGTATGTGATTTTTTTTTTTTTTTTTTTTTTTTTTTTTTTTTTTTTTGTGACCCTGGACCACAAAACCAAATAAGGGTCATTTAAAAAAAATAAATAAATAAAGATTAAGAAAGCTAAATAAATGAGCTTTCAATTGATGCATGGTTTGATAGGACAATATTTGGCAGAGATACTAAAAATCTGAGGGTGCAAAAAAAATTAAAAAATTAAAAGCGAAAATATACAGAAAATTGCCTTTAAAGTTGTCCAGATTAAGTTCTTAGCAATGCGTATTACTAATCAAAAATGAAGTTTTGATATTTACCATAGGAAACTTACAAAATATCTTCATGGAATATGATCCTTAAAATTGATAATAGAAATCGACCCATACAATGTATTTTTGGATATTGCTATAAATATGTTCACGCCATTCATGTTCATGGTTTTGTGGTCCAGGGTCACATATAATTAGTTTTTATGGTTTTGCTACTTGGGAATATTCTTGTTGCATGGCCAGAGGGAATTATGCAATAGGTTTTTGCAAAATGCCATCGCATAACAATGACAACATGGCAGATGCAGTATCCAGATTACATGAACATACTTTTTTTTTTTTTTTTTTTTAACAGTGATTAAGTAAGTTCTTCATCAAATGTAGTACTTACTGAGACAATCCTACTGTAATAGTAGGGAGCATTCGGGTTTTTGTTTTGTAGGGAGCCAGATAAATTTGGCTCAAAGTTAAGGACTGGCTCATCTAGTGTGCCAGTGCTTGTTTAGGACCATTTCTAGTTTATATTAACCTTATTTTGCAGCACAGAAGTAGGCAGTTTTCTGAGAATGCATGAGAATTAAGGCAAATAACTAGAAGAATATCAAAGTGCAGTGAACTGTATAAAGCAATATGTTTATACAGTAATTGCAATAATACATTCGTGTAAGAAATACCCTTTTGCAGTATTAAGCAGCATATCTGACTGCTATGGATAATTGAAAGCGATTGAAATCGCAGGCCTTGCCCATTTGAAGATGCAATGGCTGAGCCAGTTACACGCAAAAAAAGGGCGATAACGCAACCAGATTTGGCCGTTTTTGACCCATTAGCAAATATCACTTCAACGTTTCAGTGAAATTATATTATGTTTAGAATAAAAACCTTAAATAATATAAAAACATCAAACACTGAACGTTAGTGAAATGTCCAAAACACAAACTAATTCACTTGAATTATTCAAAATAGAATAGTAAGTGCTGTACAATATAATAAATATTTATATTACAATGTGCGAAACAGCAGCACAAAATACTTGTAACGTTGTGCCCTGAAACACTGTAACATTGTGCAATGACTAAACGTTGAGTAAAGCAACTTTAAGTCAGATGTGTTGGCTGTGAAGGTGAACCAGCACCAGATCCAGCGAAAACACAAGACCGGGTTTTTAATGGGAAAATCTAACAGTCTGCAGGCAGGAGTGAAGCTGGGAAGAGAGCAAATGAATTTATTTCATTTTTAAACGTAATATTTAAAGATATTGCAAAGCTCTCAATGCATTCTGTTTTACTTACTCCGTTGTTTTGTGTCATCAGTTTTTGTCAGTCCAGTTTTCCCTTTGATTGTGTGACAGATTCTGTAGGGGATATTGAAAGGTCAGACACAGTGTTGAATTTGATGTTCAACTCATGATGCATAAACCTCAGCAGTACAAGTGGATTTTATATATACTTGAAGTCAAAAGTTTACACTGCAAAATGTTGATTATTTTACCAAAAATAATCATACAAAATGCATGTTATTTTTTACTTGCATAAAATGTTTACATATAGAGTACAAGAGAAAATAATAGTTAAATACATACAAATGACTCCATTTAAAAGTTTACTTCTCCTTGATTCTCAATATTGTGTTGTTAATAAATGATCCAAATGATCGACAACTAATTTTTTTTTTTTTTTTTTTTTTTAGTTTAGTGATAGTTGTTCATGAGTCCCTTGTTTGTCCTGAACAGTTAAACTGCCCTCTGTTTATCAGAAAAATCTCTTAGGTCCCACAAATTCTTTGGTTTTTCAGCGTTTTTGTGTATTTGAACCCTTTCCAACAACGACTGTATGATTTTGAGATCCATCTTTTCACAATGAAGACAACTGAGGGACTCATATGCAACTATTATGCTCCAGAAGGAAAAAAAAAACATGCATTTAGAGTCAAGGTTGAAAACTTTTTTTTTAATTTTGAAGATTAAATATCTTATTTTGTCTCATGGGAAACGCATATCTACTGTAGCTTCTGAAGGGCAGTACTAAATAAAAAAAATAAGATATTTAGGCAAAATTCTGTTCAAACGTTTTCACCCCCTGGCTCTTAATGCATGTTTTTTCCTTCTGAAGCATCAGTGAGTGTTTGAACCTTCTGTAATAATTGCATATGAGTCCCTCAATTGTCCTCAGTGTGAAAAGATGGATCTCAAAATCATACAGTCATTGTTGGAAAGGGTTTAAATACACAAAGATGCTAAAAAAACCAAAGAATTTGTGGGACCGGAAGGATTTTTCTGGAGAACAGCAGGCAGTTTAATTGTTCAGGAGAAACAAGGGACTCATGAACAACTATCACTAAAAAAAAAAAAAAAAAATCAAGTGTACAATATGTAAACTGTTGAACTAGGTCTTTTTTTTTTTTAAATCAATTATTATAACTATTATTTTCTCTTGTGGACTATATGTAAACTTCTTTTTTTTATGTGAAATATCATCTTCAGGTCCGTACTAAATAAAAAAAAATAACATGCATTGTGTATGATCCCTCTTATTTTGCTAAAATAATAACTATAGTTTGCAGATTCTGCAAGGTGACTTCATACAGTGACTTCAGCTTTCTGTGTGTGTGTGTGTGTGTGTGTGTGTGTGTGTGTGTGTGTGTGTGTGTACCTGGTATTCATCACGTTGTGGGGACCAAATGTCCCCACAAGGATAGGAATACCAGTAGATTTTGACCTTGTGGGGACATTTCTCAGGTCCCCATGAGGAAACAGGCTTATAAATCATGCACAATGAGTTTTTTTGATGAAGTAAAAGTGTGCACAATCTCCTGTGAGGGCTAGGTTTAGGTGTAGGGTAGGTGTAGGGTCATAGAAAATATGGTTTGTACAGTATAAAAACCATTACGCCTATGGAATGTCCTCATAAAACATGTAAACCCAACGTGTGTGTGTGTGTGTGTGTGTGTGTGTGTGTGTGTGTGTGTGTGTGTGTGTGTGTGTGTGTGTGTGTGTGTGTGTGTGTGTGTGTGTGTGTATGACATCTACTGACTAGACTTCTCTCACTTTTGACTTTAACTGTGATCAAGGGTTCTCCATCAGGGTCCAAAACTCTGTATGATCCTGCGTCTCTGGGTGTAAACTCATTAATGGTCAAGTTTCCGTCTCTGATGGTCATTCGTTCGTTTTGAACTCCATCGGTTCTGCTCCAATCCTCCGTCCACCCTGTGCTTCTTCTGCTCTGATGCTGCACTTTATCAGCGTTTGGCAGCAGAACATCCAACTTCAGCTCCTCACCGATTTTCACTGAAATCTCATCTGAGGAGAAATCATTATATCATTATTATAATCAATCTAATCAACCCATTAGATAATATCTATAGGTTGGGACAATTAAAAATCAGTGATAGGAAAACTAATTCTGATTATTAAGCTAGTTCCATTTAGAATCTCTACTGCGTAGATGCAACATCGACATGATTACTAAAGGAAAACCAGAAAACACATGCTGAAAGTTTGACCAGTTTTGACTTTACCATCAACACAAAGTTGGTAGATCCTCTTTTGCTCCATCCCTGTGTGATTTTCACTGTAATTGAATTTTAAAATGTACGTCCCAGCGTCACTGAAGCTCAGATCTTTGATGACGACGTCGCATGCTCCTTTCTTACATAATTTGCAAATACATTCTTCAGTCTGACAAACAGGGATGTTTTCTGAGCGCCTTAAATCAATGTCAGGAATCTCACTGCCCTTATATTGACATGGCAGAATGACGTTGCCTCCTTTTATCCCTACAACAAGTGAAGGAGAGGTTTCTGCTAAAAAAAAGAGAGTATATTCATTCAGTAATGAAAAATAGTATGTCATCATAAAATGTTCTATAGGTATTTAGTCAACTGGATTAAAATATACACACACACACAATGGTGTGTGGTGACATAATATGCTGGAGAATGTCAAACAAATGTCACTGGACTGAGTGATGCAACAGAGAAGCAATCAACCAGAATAAATTCATCAACAAAAAATGACTGTATACTGACCGCTGTTTTGGAAAAGGCACAAAAGTAACAGAAAATAAAAGCCGTTGAACCTGTTGAGAACAAAAGAGCTGGTTTATATGACAGATACGGGATGCTTTCCTAAACTAATAACTTTCACTCACATTTCATTTGAATGTTTAGATGTTGTTGATCATGCATGATAAACATTGTTTACTACTGAAAAGAATGTGTTATGCTGACGTATTACTGGTTACCAGGAGCTTGTGAGTACGTTGTGGGTGGATACCTGAATGCAAACTATTGTTTGTATTGAATGCCAGTGACAAGTCATTTGTTTGTTACATTTGCATGCTAAAGAAGTTAAAATTAACATGAAGTCCTGTGCTGACAATTACTATTAAATGAATATATGTGACCCTGGACCACAAAACCAGTCTTAAGTTGCTGGGGTATATTTGTAGCAATAGCCAAAAATACATGGTATGGGTCAAAATTACTGATTTTACTTTTATGCCAAAAATCATTAGGAAATTATGTAAAGATCATGTTCCATGAAGATTTTTTGTAAAATTCCTACTATAAATATGTTAAAATGTAATTTTTGATTAGTAATATGCATTAAGAACTTTGGACAACTTTAAAGGTGATTTTCTCAGTATTTTGATTTTTTTGCATCCTCAGATTCCAGATTTTCAAATAGATGTATCTCAGCCAAATATTGTTCTATCCTAACAAACCATACATCAATAGAAAGCTTATTTATTGAGCTTTCATATGATGTATACATCTCAGTTTTGTAAAATTTAACCTTATGACTGGTTTTGTGGTCCAGGGTCACATATAAAGAATTCAAAAATGCCAATTAATTAAAAGCCCTAGAATTAATGAATTCTTGGGCTGGTATAGTCTACATATTGGCCATCAGTCCTCTTCAGCACAATAATGACCCTTAAAAGTCATTATAACTTCTAACACTTTTAAATATCCAACTAAACATCAAACACTTAAATATTACTTAAACCAATCTGACAGAGCTGATTGGATCATCAAGAGTGAATTGTTAAAATTGAGTGAAAAATCATAGAATATGTTTAGTGAATGATGAATTAGGATGAATTTTACTCATTAGTGCGATTAACCTAATTTAAGTTTACTTTAATATATTAAAATCTGTGGAAATGTGTCATAATTGTGTTAAACTAGATCAATAAGACTTAAAATGTTATACGTCAAACCAAATACACACAACCGGTTTAAAAAAAATCACTAATCCACTACCAATCAATCATCTTGTCTGAGTAATAACTATTACATAATTAGATTAATAATCCCACGCTGTAAGAAATACTTTTTCATGATTTGTCACAGCTTTTTTCTTTGTCAAATCAGCTTCGACAATTAACTTAGACAATTCAGATAAAATACAGTGAATTTCTTCTGATCAATCCAGGGTCTTTCTTTGTATTAACCCAAACCAATATATTTTTTTTAATGATAAACCGCAATAAACTGAGCATAAGCACACTGAAAATCAAACTTGGCATAGAACACACATAACTTTATATTTATATTAAAGCTTTAGAAAAGGTGTATAGCCTATTAAAAAGCATGAAGACTTACATGGTTTTTAGGAGTCTTCTCTTGTTTCTCCTCTGTCTTGTTTCTAAGCCACAGCCTGTTTAGTGAGACTAACTACACGTTTAAGTAGAAACAAAACTAAAAGCATGACAAAGGTGCGTGTTTTGACAATCTGGGAATATTTGGTGCCTCCCCAATAAACAGGAGTGTATGTTTGGTCATTATAGACCTCAACTGAAAATTCATTCAAAGCTAATTGAGCTGTCAGATGTTTAACATAACATCTGTGTTCAGTGACTGACATAATCTGGTTGATTATTTATTTAATTTGCATGTGCATTAATATTTAACTTTAACACTCCGGCTTTTGTTTTGAAGGGAACACCTGTTGCCCTGACAGCGCCATGATCACGTGTTTTGAAGAGTGGTGGAATCTGATCTCAGATCAGTGGTTCGAGCTGAACAGGTCACGTGACGGATGTGAAACCGTAACACACGAGAATGTCATTTCTCAGACCCGCTTGTTCAGAGTTAAAAACGTGTCGATGTTTACGTTTTATCATCAGATCACAATGCAGAGTCACTTCTGTTCCAGACCATTGAAAAGTGTTGCTACACACTTCGATTTACTGCATGAAACCACTATGTACAACATAATATGATGGGAAATCTACCATAGGAGTGTAATAATGAACTTTTAATACACTTTTGAAGTTTCAGTATTGTTTGAGACTTGGTTTACCTCGACACAGTGGCTGCAGCAACACATTATGACCACAAGGTGGTAGGCTATAAATGTTTTATAATTGTACATTTTTGCTACCCTGGAAATCCAGAGGTCTCGCGAGAGCACAATTTGAATTGTCTCTGCAAGACACAATAGGCTTGTTTGAGATGCGCCTAGCCTCGACGGACAGTTCTGAGCTTTGGAAGCGGAACAGATACCTACGAGATCAAAGGCGGATATCGCGTCATTCACAATCACCTGCTGTGTTGCTGATATACATGATATAATTTAAGTTCTATTGCTTTTATATGAAAATAAATACGATGAACAAAACACTCAAAGTGCCTGCTTTTTAATTCCATACGAAAGGCGTATTTATCATCCATTTTTACTTTAGTACAAACGTGTATTTTATATTTTTATAGTAATATGACAACAATCACATATCACACACAGAGATCGCACTGTCATAGTGTTTGGGAATATTCATGCAGAATTTAAAAACATAACCAAATGATATTAGATTAAAAAATAAAACATTTTTAGAAAAGAACGCAACATCACAGTTGTTTGAACCAATGAGCATTAAGATGTGTCGTCAGCCAGTCGTTTCCCATCGTACTTTTGGTCAGCGCAGTCGGTGAAAAGCTACTGCGCCCGACTGCTTAATCCGACACAGCCGCCTCGCCATCGCGAGAGTTTTTTGGCACACGTCAGCACGATGTCAGAGCAAGTCGGACGTAACTCGGACACTTTTCTAACCGGCATGCATCTTGCGTTGATCACCGGTGATCGATTCTGCGCAGATTTTGCTCATCTCAAACAAGCCTAAAGATGCAGGTTACTGCAATACGTAAGCAATTGTGAGAACCAATCAAATCGGTGTATCTGATGTAGGCGGGCCAGAGGCGAGCTAAGCTGATGATGACAGCGCTGCGACGTCCGAATCATGTAGTAAACTTTGAAAGATCGCTGTCGCTACAGATGAACAAGAAGTTGTTTGCAACGGCTTTGGCCTCTACAATGAACGAGTTAGACTTGGCTTTCCATATAAAAGAGGAACAGAAACCTGAAAACTCGAATCGTTCCTTCGCAAGAAGGACGTTTTTGCTGTTTTGCGACTGGATACGGCAAGAGTTTAATCTATCAGTTCACGAGTTCATGCTTACATATAATTAGCCGGAGAATAGTAGTGCATGTTTGGCGTGCTGTCCCCCCAATAGGAGTAGCGAGAACACGGAGTGATGAGATGGGGTGGTGGGGGTTTACTGATAAACCATCAAGTGAATTGCTGTGAGTCAGCTGTATTTAAACCTATGGCGCTGATTGACTTGTGATGTTTACGCTAAGCATCTGACGCGCTTCTCCCGAACTTTGTTAATGAAACGTCATTTAGCTCTGCTGGTAGCTAAGCGTGTATTGTTGTGATTGGTCGTGGCATTATCCAATTGCCTGCAGTTAGAGTTTCAAATGCATGCTTGGTGCCGCCCCTCGAGTTAGGCAGTTTTCATTGCTCGATCCCAGACCCTTAATCTTAATAGATTAGGGTCTGGATTTTTCCAGGCTACATTTTTGCGCTACAAGTAGTGAATCAGCAAATGTTTCCATCTCGTTTGGCTCTCAGCGAAGGCGGTCGCATTTTTCTCTTCTCCTCTCCCTGCCCTATCTCTCCCCCCACTCTTGTCTCGTCTTGTTAGTTCTATCTCTGAGACTCTCTTTGCCCTGCTCTCCGAAAACAAAGGAACTATGTATTTGATCAACTGGTCTCTGAACGCAATTGACACCATCTTCTCGACGAGAAGCCTGGGTTCGGGGGAACCCAACTGTCCTGCAGGAACGTTTGGAAAAGTGGTGCGTCATCTAACTGGCCGCTCTGTCCCTGGAGGATATGGACAGACCGGGAGACCAGTGATGGACATTAGATATCTGCGAAATTGGCAGATATTGACCCAAAAAGAAATCTTTCTCTCTTTCAGCTCCCCGAGTATTCCAGACGGCCTTGGCTGGAGACAAACAACTCCCCCGGAGAACAAGATAACGAGACGCTCTGAATTCCTTCCCCCCTGTTCCAAGGACACCTGTTGAGGTCTGACTCCACAGGCTTGCACACAAACACACACACATGCACATTCGTGCTTATCACCCCCCTGTGTGGGTAGGCGGGTTCGTGTACAGCGCTGTCTTGGCTGCAGGACGCTACATTGGACTACTTCCTCAGCCCCTTTACCTCTCCCCTGTTGCAATGTTATGTCTGTGTCTATGTGCTACCTCTCTCTTCCAATTGTGTCTCATTCTTTGTTTTCCATACCATTTCGTTGCCTTGTACTTGTACATGATGTGATGACAATAAAGTTGAATCCAATCCAAATAATCTGAAGAATATATTAAACAATACATCATACTGTATAATAAAAATCTCTAAATAGGGCCCATGTTAGTATTTATGTAGGAACGTCTTCCTTCAATTTCCCATATATTCAGTAAAGTGTAGCTCTTACTCATGTTTTCATTGTTAGTCTTTTCTAAATGTAGTGATATCTCAGAGTGAGTAATACCCCTCTATTATCAGTGATGCTCAGTTTTTCACCTTTTTGTGGTTTTAGCTATTATCTTATTGCAGTCAGGAAATCATGATTGTTCTATTAGACTTAAATCTAGTCACTTGTCAGTGATGCTCAATTTTTCTGCTTTTAGTTGCATGATCTTAATGCAGTCAGTTAGGAAATCACGACTGTTCATTGCTTGACATTGTAAGACCATTTTTTCTGAAACTGTGAGGATAGATCTGATCAGGTTTTTGCTAGAAAAGGCACAGCGCATGTGATTTCTTAATTTTAATGTTTATTTGATAATTTAACAAACACATTTAACAATGAAGTTTAATCTAATATAGCTTTATGTAATATAGTTATTGATAGTGAGAACTGAACTCTAAAGTGTGATCAGAAAAATGTACGTAGTTATCTATTATTTATTTGAAAGAATGAAAAGAGCTGTTTCACGTCTACCCTTCTATCATTGACTTGTCAACGTTGATATAGGATTAGGAAAGTAATAAGTAATTACTTTTTAGAAAGTTTGTACAGAAATCCAGTTACACTGTTGAAGATGTAATTAGTAACTAGTGTTGTTGTTTTTTTTGAGAAACATACCAAACACTGTTTACGTTTGATGCTTGTAAGTAGTAAACAGTCAGTGTTTTGATTGGCTAACATCACTACATGAGCACTGACATTTTGAAAACATCACTTCAGCCATTTCTGTTTCATTGCAATTGCGTCCAGGATGCTTTTTATGCTTATTATCATGTAAATTGCCATTCAACTTTGCACCTTCTATAGAGTCTTTGGTATTGATTCTTTCTTTCTTGTCAAATTCAAAGTCAAATCTGCTGTTTCCATATTTTTCTGAATCTTAAACCAATGCCTACCCTTCTCATCTCTCTTTTGCAGGGTGTTACGTACGGCTTTATTAATACCAAAGTCCCTTTAAGACAAGTCACTCGGCGGCCATCTTTGAACGCTACTTGGGCAGGCAAGTGCAGCTCCCATCTCTTTGAATGGGGAAACATCAAATTCTCAAACTGTTCACCAAGCTTACGATTAAATTTTAAATCTCCAAAGAAATCCAACAAGAACTGCCTCATAAATATGGTTTCTTGTGCTCCAATAGCGTTTAAATAACGCTTATTTTTACGACTAGATGAGCCAGTGCGCATGCGCCGTACTGAGCGTGCGTCCATTGTTTCTATAGCAACCGAGACTTCTAACGGCAGCTGCAGTGACGCGCTGACTTTACTAATCAACTATTGGCTCTTTCACTAAGAAGGCGGGGCTTCGCGGCCATAATGAACGTTGCATTTATCCCCATTCAAAACTAAACGAGTGACATGTCTTGGGTATTCTATAGTCTTTGTTAATACTCATAAAAATGGTACTTAAAAGGTTCTTCACAGTGATGCCTTACACTCTTAAAAATAAACATACTTTACAATGCCATAGAATAACACTTTTGGTCCAAATGGTTCCATAAAGAACCTTTAAAATCTGAAAAACTTTTATTTCAGATTATAAAAAGCTAAGAAAGAGATGGTTCTTTGTGGAACCAAAATTGTTCTTCTATGGCTTCGCTGTGAAGAACCTTTTAAAAGAACTTAAATTTTAAGAGTGCAGAGGAACCTTTTTTGGTTTCATAAAAATTGTCAAAGGTTCTTTAAAGGACCATCTTTTTCTTAACTTTTTATAATCTGAAGAACCACCTGTCGCCACAAAGAACTGTTTGTGAAGAAAGGTTCTTCAGATGTTAAAGGTTCCTTATGGAACCATTTAGACAAAGGTTCTTTTATGGCATCGTGAAGCACCTTTATTTTTAAGAGCGTACGCTTCCACATTAATTCACAGTGATGGTGATCTCTACATTATTTTGTTTGAACATTAAGAAATCTGATAAATTCTGCTGTTGTGTTTGAAGAGGTTTTCAATCAGAAAATGTGCAAACACATAGTTTCTTCGTTTTAATATTTAAACTGTAAATAATGCATTTAACATTAACATTAAGACCCGAAAATACACTGTAAAAAGTTTTCATCAGTTTTAACTTAAAAACTTAAGTTTAGCAGCTGCCTTAAGATTATAAGTTTAATCAACTTAAGTCATTTAAACTCACAAGTTATAATTTTTATTATAATAAGTTGAAATGACTTGTAGTTTTAAGCTGATTTAACTTAAAAAAATAAGGTAGCTGCTGAACTTAGGTTTTAAGTTGAATCTGGTGAAAACCTTTTACAGTGCATGTACATATAACACATTTGTATCACACGTCCTGCTGATCATGATACTAAGGCATATATTTGTTCAAACTGGTTTTGGCAGATGCCACTGGATCGCTTCACTAGCTCAACATTGTATTGAATATTGAATCATGTTGCATGAAAAAGAGTAGCAGTAACAGTGTTTTTCTATGTAAAGGGGTAGTTTACATTTTAGAACAAAAAATGTACAGATAATGTACTCGCCTCCTTGTCATCCAAGATGTTCATGTCTGTCTTTCTTCAGTCATAAAGAAATAGTTTTTGAGGAAAACATTTCAGGATTTCTCTCCATAAAATGGACTTCTATGGTGTCCCCAAATTTCAGCTTCCAAAATGCAGCTTCAAATGGCTTTAAATGATCACAGCCGAGGAAAGAAGGGTCTTATCTAGCAAAACGATTGGTTATTTTCTAAAAACGATTTCAATTTATATACTTTTTAATCTCTACACAGAGTACACACAGAGCTAGACAAGACAAACATTTGAGGTTAAAAAGTATATCAATTGTAATTTTTTTTTTTTTTTTTTAGGAAATAGCTGATCGTTTTGCTGGATAAGACCATTTTTTCCTCGGCTGTGATAGTTTAAAGCCATTTGAAGCTGCATTTTGGAAGTTCAAACCCAGGGGCACCATAGAAGTCCATTATATTGAGAGAAATCCTGAAATGCCCCTATAATGCCAGCAGTAGTCCGTTTAACCCTATATTTTGCGGTTTTAATTGCATTGTCTTAATACATTCAGTCACGAAATCACTATTGTTAATGTTAATTGCACGACATTGATAAAGTGTGAAGACAGAATTTTTGTCATTGCATATACTGTGGTGTTTGAAGAGGTTTGTTTTTGGTAATGATCGGGTTTACTGTGGGGAAAAAAGCACAAACACACAATTTCTTTTTTTTTTTTTTTTTTTTTTTTTCATTTTTTTTTTTTTTTTTATTTGGAGTGCAAAAACATACATGGTAAATGCAGAAACAGAAACAACAACAACAGAAACAATACCAACAAAAAACAAAAACAAACAAAAAACTATACTAACAACAACAAAAAAACAACAAAAAAACAACAACAATGATAATAAATGAGAAATGAGAACAAGACAATCTGAATAATAATAATAATAATGTATAAGTAGTAGTAGCAGTATAGGTAGTATTAGCATGTTCAAAAATAATAGAAATGGCCATAAATCGGAGTAACAATGACATGACAATGATGATACGGTTAATATTTTGTGATGACAGTAACAGTAATATCAATAATAACAGTAATCATAATAATAATAATAATAACAGCAATAATCCCAAGGATGGTGATTACAGTATAATGTTGTGATGATGGTAACAGTAATATCAATAATTATAATAATAAAATAATAATAATAATAATAATAATAAATAATAATAATAAAAATAAATAAATAAATAATAATAATAATAATAATAATAATAATAGTAGTATTAATAACAATAGTAAAGTTTGAGTTGTAACAATGATATTTTGTGACGATGTTTTGTGATGAAGGCAACAGTACTATTACTATTAAAAATAATAATAATAATAATGATGATAATAATAATGATATAATCACAATAGTAGTTATCTAAATATATGTATGCAGGAAAATATACTAATGAACCATACCCAACACATACCACACCTATCCGAGCCTCTGTGTCAGTGTGCATGTGTTTTTTTTTTGTTTTTTTTTGTTTTTTTTCCTCCTTCCTCTTCTCCATTCAAGGCAACATTGTAGACATCATATGATGTATGTAAGTTTGAATTCAAGTGGTGCATTAAAAGAAGAGTGCGGTGCATTAAAATCAATATGTGGTGCATTAAAAACATGGGTGGTATTTGTTGGGTGCAGTTTTAATTTATTTATATTTATAAATTTTTAATTATGTATATTTAATGATGTAATCTTCAGAAAACTGTTACCGTCCATACAAAACATCATCCCATCAATTTATTACTTTTCAATGTTTCTCTGATATAGTGATACAATAAATGAAAACAACAACAACAATAATAATAATAATAATAATAATAATAATAATATTAATATTAATAATAATAAAAATAATAATAATGAAAACACTCATGTTACTAATACCTTATATAAATATGAATAATATTTTGTGAATACTTAAAGATAAGTGTGTCAGATTTGTAAGAGTTGACTGAGGTCTGATGTTGGATGTTGCGATTCTGATGTATATGGAGATGAAAAATATTCTAGGGAGATGTATTCTGTAAGCAAATTTTTCCAGTGTGTTATGTGAATGGTGTTTCGGGATTTCCAGTTCAAGAAGATAGTTTTCTTGGCAATGGCTAGAGCTATGAGGAGTATCCTTTTGTTTGTTATTTCCTGATTAAGTGTTGATAGATCGCCCAGTAGACAGAGTGAAGGGGATAATGGGATGTGACAACCCAGGAGGTGGGATAGGGATTCAGTAACATCTTCCCAGAATTGTTTAATGGGTGGGCAGTGCCATGTGGCGTGGATATATGTGTCCGGGCTATTTTGTGAGCAGTGCACGCAAGTTTCTGATGTGAATCCCATTTTAAACACACAATTTCTAAGATGTACTGTTGTTTATTTGATCAGAGCTCTCAACAACACATTTGTTGTTGTAGACATCTTTTTTAATCAAACCTTGTGCCATAAAACAGATGGCGTTTTTATTTCTCTTAAACTTGGCTTATGCAGACATATTAATGCTTCTCTAAATGAACATGTAATGTGCAATAAAGCATACGTTTGCTGTTCTTTTTGAGCTCATTTTCTACATGTAAAAATACAGTTGCGTAAAACAAACTATGCTACTATAAGTTTTCTTCCTGTTTTGTCCTTCGGTAGACTGAGTTGGCAGAAGTTGCAGCTTTAAAAAATAATTTTAATTAGGCTATGAGGCTTAGGCTGTTATTGTTGCTTTCATATTGTAGTTAAGTAGTGTTGTATTGTAGTTAAGTGCTTGGGTGTCTGTGCATCCTTTTAATGTGAAGGAATTTTGTACACTTTTTCCTTCAACATAATGTGGTTTTGTGGCTCCACTTCATGGAAATATTATTGTTGTATAGCCAGAGGGAACTATGCCACAGGTTTTTGCAAAATGCTGTCACATAGCAAAGACGACATAGCAGACGCAGTGCATCCAGATTACATTAACATACTTTCTAAACAGAATTTCGGGTGCCGGATCATTTGACTCAGCAATAAGGACTGGCTCTTTCAGCAAAGAGCCACCCCTTGTTTAGTACAACTTCAGTTTTTTTTTTTTAATTCACCTTATTTCTTGGTAAATAACTAGAAGAATATCACAGTGCAGTAAATGTTATAAACCAGTGTGTTTATAATTATGACAAAACATTCAAACAGTTTGAGAAATATCAGTTGCAATATCAGGCAGTATAACTAGCGGTTTTGTAATGACACCAGAAGCCTTGTGCATTTAAGTTAAAACAGTCAAGCCCTTTATAATGAACATTTCCAGAATACTACAACTGTTTGGTAAAAAAACAAACATTAAAACACTTTTACTGAACTTTATAGTAAACTATTCAAAATACAATCCATTTTAAACTAATTACATTCAAAATGGAATATAGTGCAGTAAATAAAAACGAAACCACAATATCCAACACATGTAGTTGTAATATATATATATATATATATATATATATTAACCTGTAACATTTGTGCAATGACTTAATGTTGTGTTAATCTGCACCTGTGCATGCAAGTGACCGAACATGAGCAAAGTAATGTTCAATCCAGAACACATGGTCCATAAATGTGGCTAAAAAAGTTTTGTATTAATTCAAATGGTTTTTAAACTCTGGCCAATTTTCAAGGAGCCGCGAAGTATCTTTTTTTATTTTAACAGCAACCAGAACAAAAAACACAGACAGTCCAACTGGGGAAATCCAAAGCATAACAGGTAGGAGGAAAGCTGGGGAAAGAGCACATTTTATTATTTTATTTGTTTTTAAACTCTGTGTTTTAAAATTTTGTAAAGCATTGAGCCTAAGGATATTGAAAGGTTAGTCATATAGTTTAGTATTAATTTGCTGTTCAAATCATGATGTAACATCACCTGTTTAAACACTTTCTGTAAATTTCTAATCATCCATTAAGTTTCTCTCACCTCTGAGTTTCATTGTAATCAAGGTTTCTTCTTCAGGGTCCATAACAATGTCCATATACTCAATAATGATCTGGTTTCCATCACTGTCTGTCATTCGTTCACTCTGAACTTCGTCACTTCTGCTCCAACCTGGCAAATGCAGCTCCTCATCAATTTTCACAGAAATCTCATCTGAAGAGATACAGAAATGTAATTTCGGAGCTTTTACCGATGTCTGACAGCAGATAATTCTGTGTGTGTCGAGTTTCATGCAATTTCAAAAACCTCAAAAACACCTGAAAATGGTATTGGTGTAATGCGAAAGATTTTGTAAATCTCTTACTGAGTAAGTTTTACTTACTATGTTTTTCATTGTCATAAGCCTTGTCGTCATTTATGTCGTTTAGTTTTCCCTTTGAGTGTGATTCTGTAAGTGCTGTAGAGGATACTGAAATCAAATAATCAAATATATCAAAAAATGATAAAACCTCAGCTGTCAAATTGATTTTAAAATAATGTTGTCATCCAATGAGCTTTTCTCACCTCTTACTGTAACCATGATCAAGATGTTTCCTTCAGAGTCCAGAACTTCATATGTTCCTGCGTCGCTGGCTGTAAAATGACTAATAATCAGGTTTCCATCTCCGGTGGTCCTTCTTTTGCTCTGAACTCCATTGGTTCTGCTCCAATCCTCCTTCCACCCTGTGCTTCTTCTGCTCTGATGCTGCACTTTATCAGCGTTTGGCAACAGAACATCCAACTTCAGCTCCTCACCGATTTTCACTGAAATCTCATCTGAGGAGAAACAAAGACATTAATCATTATTATATTAGTGTCATTTATGAAAGCTATAACCACACTAATCTGAGTTTAAGGCCTGTTCTATTGAGAGTCGTTGCTTGTTACATACAATACCACACTGTTACTAAAAGATAAACAGAAAGCACATGTTGTTTGATCAGATTTTACTTTACCAGCAACGCAAAGTTGGTACATCCTTGTTAGCGTCAGCATTGTCTGATTAATAATGAAATGGACATTTAAAATGTATTTCCCAGCATCACTGAAGCTCAGATTCTTGATGACAATGTCACAGTTTCCTTGTTTAAATACTCGTCCGATACATTCTTCAGTCTGACAAACAGGGATGTTTTCTGACCGACTAAAATCAATTTGAAAAATGTCACTGCCCTTATGTTTACATGGCAGTGTGATGTTGTCTCCTTTTATCCCGTCAATAAGTTTAGGGGCGGTCCCTGGAAAAAAAAAAGAAAAAAAAAAAAGGAATATTCATTCAACACAAAGTATTAAAAAGTGAAAAAAATCTCTGTAATTGGCATCATTAAATGTCGTGGGGTTATTTTGGTCTGAAAATTTATAGAAATGGATTGAACAATATAGCGGTGCCACAATTGGACATTGAATGTTTATTTGCAAAAAACGATACTTTTTTAAAAGTTCAAAAAACATGTTTTTTGTTGTGTGTTTTTTTTTTTTTTTTTTTTTTTTTTTTTGTTAAATTACTTAATCAAAATAAGCCAACTGCACTTTGTTTGAGATTTATTGGAATGCACAATGAAAAGTTTTTGCAAATGAACTCATCAAATAATCTTGACCCTATATGAGTCAGTGGAGTTGTGGTGAATTCTTGAATGAATCAATGGTGTGTGATGACATAATACACTAGAAAATGACAAACAAAGTCACTTGGCTGTATGACGCAACAGAGAAACAATCACCTAGAATAACTGACACTGAAAACCAAAAATGGTTACAATTTGTCAACAAAAATGGCTGTATACTGACCATGGAAATGGCAAAACAGCAGCAGAAGATAAAAGCAGTTCAGCCTGTAGAGAGCAGAAGAGCTGGTTTATGTGACAGATACAGGTTAAATGCTCTGTTTTTGTTATTGGAAAGAGCTGTCATTCACTGACATTTTTGTGGTTAGCATTGTGCTGAAGAGATTACGTTGTGGGTGGTTACATGAATGCAAGCTATGTTGCTTTCATTGGCTAAAAACTGTACTAATGCCAGTGACGCTCTTATTTGTTTGTTAAATCTGAATGCTAAAACGTTTTCATTATTGTAGAAAGTGTTAATGTTAAGTAAATAAAGTAATAACTTTTATAAAACATACTAAACATTAAAATCATTGAACCAGTTTGTTGTGTTCTCAGTGAATTAAGATGAATTATACTCATCAGTACAGTTAGTCAAATGAATACATTCAACTCTGTAGATATGTCTCATAATTTTATTAAATTAGACCAACAAAAGTTATATTTTTAAACCAAAAGTCCCAATATGCAAACAACTGGTTTAAAAAAATCACCAAATGTAGAACATTCAAATAATTATATCAGTAACCCCACATTGTAAGAAATTATTTTCTTTATTTGTAATCACAACAATTTTCTTTTTGTCAACTTAATAATGTGATAATGTTCAGGTAAGATAAAGCGTTGAGGTTGTTGATTTTAAACTTATCCCTTTCTTTGTATTAATGTTTTTTTGTTGTTGTTGTTGTTTTGTGCTTTTTTTTTTCAATAAACTCAACATTTTAAGGCAACCAGGTAACTTCAAGTTAAACTATTTTTTATAGTGTTAATAAAAAACATAATTGTAGTAATAAATTGAGCATAAACACATTGACTCCTTTCCACATCACTAGCAGGTTTAGTTTTTACAGAGAAGCAGTATAGGAAACAAAAATATTATAAAGCATGAAAACTTACATGGTTCTGCTGTTCAGGTGTCAATACTTTCTAAGCCAATGCACAATTAACCACAATTTTACATGGAAACAAAACTAAAAGTATGACTGGCGCACATGCACACACAGACAGGTGAGTGTTTTGACAGTGTGGAAATATTTGGCACCTTCCAATAAAGAGCAGTAGGATTTATAATCCTTCACTGGAAATTAATATAATACTGCATGATGTTCAGTGACTGAACTGGGAATTATTTAATCATTCACATATGAATTTAATATTAACTTCAACACTGACTTTTATTCTGAAGGAAACACCTGTTTCTCTGACAGCTTAGATCATGTGATATGATTGGCATCTGATCTCAGATCATCTGTTAGAGCTGAACAGGTCATGTGACTGATGTGAAACCGTAACACAACAGAAATGTCATTTCTCCATTATGTTCAAACTTTATGCGGTCCTCGTTTTCAAATCACACTCGGGGACTTCGGGGTAATTTTTCGTGCCGGGAAACAAAAATGCAATTTTGTAACAAAATAATAGTTAAAAAATAATAATAATAAATATATATATATATATATATATATATATATATGTATATATGTATATATGTATGTATGTATATATGTGTGTGTGTGTGTGTGTGTGTGTGTGTGTGTATACTTTATAAAAGACCCACATTTCTAACTTTAATTCATGGGGATAACATGGATCATTTCACAGGGTTTGGTGTAAGATTTTTGCCCATCTTTTGGAAAATCCAGTTTTAAAAGTAACAAAACATCACTTTTACCACTAGATGGCTGCAGAGCTCCACTATATGCTATTTGCTGTTTGCCCACCAGAAAGGTATCTTTTCACAAGTTTTTTTTTTCAGTTGAATTCATATCTACATATTATGAAATCACAATTCTAACAATAAAAATGACTTTTTGTCAAAGTTCAGGATTTTGTACTGAAACAAATCAGTTCTATTACATATTGAGTAGCAGTACACAACATGAACATAAGAATGCGAAAACTAAACTATGTGGAATTATCCATGTTATCCCCATGAATAAAAAAACTGTTATTGTATAAAAAACAAATTATTTATTAATTTATATAAATTAAAAAAAATGTAATAAATCCTCCGAAAACTCCACAAATCTGGAGTAAAAACATTAATAAACAGGAAAATATATATATATATATATTTTTTTTTTTACTATTATTTTGTTACAAAATTGCATTTTGTTGACCATGAACGTGACTTTTTTTTTTTTTCACACTAACATAAAATCAAGATATCGTTCCTTTTTTTTATTTTTTATTTCTAGATCAAGATAGTGTTGACTGTTGTACAAAGTCTCATACCATTTGAACAAAGGGAACTTTTTTTTTTTTTTTTACCCAATTTTAGCAAATGTCATTTGGAGTCAAAAAGACCCCAAGAACCACATAAGGGTTAAATTGTACCATACATATAAACATTATTTAAACCTATATAAGTATTAAAAATGGTAGAAATATACATTAAGAAATTGTATAAAATGTACATGTGTATGCATACTTTTACAGTTTGGCACAGACATGCATGCTTACTGTTTGTTCTAAGAATACTTTACAAATTTTTGAGAATTATTAGAAATAAAATCCCAGTTCATACATTAGGATTAAGTTCAGTTATCAGTCCAGTTCTTAAACCAGGCTAATAATGACCATATTATTTGTAGTAAATGCCAATATTCAAAAATGGCAAAAAATAGTAAGCAATATAGTGACCGAATCCTCTGCAGATTACCTTATATTTGACTTCTATTACATATACCCTTATATACAGTGGTGTGAAAAAGTGTTGGCCCCCTTCCTGTTTTTTTTATTTTTTTGCATGTTTGCCACACTTTAATGTTTCAGATCATCAAACAAGTTTAAATATTAATCAAAGAAAACACAAACACAACATGCAGTTTTTAAATAAAGAGTTTTTTTATGAAGGGAAAACAAAATCCAAAACCACATGGCCCTGTGTGAAAAAGTTTCTGCCCCCCACTCTTTAAAACATAACTGTGGTTTATCACAGCTGAGTTCAGTTTCTCTAGCCACAGCCAGGCCTGATTACTGCCACACCTGTTCACAATCAAGAAAACACTAAAATAGGACCTGTGTGACAAAGTGATGTAGACCAAAAGATCCTCACATTGTGTTGAGATCAAAAGAAATTCAGGAACAAATGAGAAAGAAAGTAATTGAGATCTCTCAGTCTTGAAAAGGTTATAAAGCCATTTCTGAAGATTTGGGACTCCAGCGAACCACAGTGAGAGCCATTATCCACAAATGGCCAAAACATGGAACAGTGGTGAACCTTCCCAGGAGTGGCCGGCCGACCAAAATTACCCCAAGAGTACAGCGACAACTTAAAAAGAGGTTACAAAAGACCCCACAACAACATCTAAAGAACTGCAGGCCTCTCTTGCCTCAGTTGAGGTCAGTGTTCATGACTCCACCATAAGAAAGAGACTGGGCAAAAATGGCCTGCATGGCAGAGTTCCAAGACGAAAACCGCTGCTGAGCAAAAAGAACATAAAGGCTCGTCTCAGTTTTGCCAGAACACATCTTGATGATCCCCAAGACTTTTGGGAAAATACTCTGTGGACTGACGAGACAAAAGTTGAACTTTTTGGAAAGTGTGTGTCCCATTACATCTGGCGTAAAAGTAACACAGCATTTCAGAAAAAGAACATCATACCATCAGTAAAATCTGGTGGTGGTAGTTTGATGATGGTCTGGGGCTGTTTTTCTGCTTCTTGAACTGGAAGACTTGCTGTGATGAACAGAACCATGAATTATGCTGTCTACTAAAAAATCCTGAAGGACAATGTCCGGCCATCTGTTCGTGAGTTCAAGCTGAAGTAAACTTGGGTTCTGCAGCAGGACAATGATCCAAAACACAGCAGCAAATCCACCTCTGAATGGCTGAAGAAAAACAAAATGAAGACTTTGGAGTGACCTAGTCAAAGTCCTGACATGAATCCCATTGAGATGCTGTGGCATGACCTTAAAAAGGCGGTTCATACTTGAAAACCCTCCAATTATTATGAATTACAACAATTCTGCCAAGATGAGTGGATTCCTGCACAGTGCTGTAACAGACTTATTGCAAGATTGCAGTTGTTGCTGCTAACACTTTTTCACACACAGCCATGTGGGTTTGGATTTTGTTTTCCCTTCATATTAAAGAAACTTCATATATAGCCTGAAAGTTACCTCCATTTTTATAATGTTCGCACATTATTTAGCATCGATACAGGTTTAGTTTTTCAAAAACAGAAACCTTGATATTGGTACAGTGTAAGAACACACAAACACAAAGGCTGCAAACTTACATTGTAAAAGTTCCATTAATTTTAAGCCCATTCTGGGTGTCACGATTTTGTAAATCACTGCATGTTTAGCATAGAGAAAGATGAAATAAAATGGAAAGCATTCCACACAAGTGAGCGCTTCCAGGGCACTGGCAACACATTTTTTTTATGTTTTATATGTTCCCTCATATGTTTTTCTTGTTTAAAAATTTTTGTAAAGCTCTTAACACCACCTATTTTACTTACCTTGTTGTCCTTTTTGTATATCAATTTTGCCATAATTTGTCCAATTCAGATTTCCCATTATTTTTTTTTTTACTAGATTCTGTTTAGGATATCGAAAGATTTGTCACAGTTTAACATCAATTTACTGTTCAAATCATGATAAATAAATCTCAGCTGTCCACTTTAAAAATAATATTCCCACATATCCATTAATGGTCTCTCAACTCTGAACCCCATCGCTTCTCTTCCAAACCTCTTTACACTTGATCCTAATGTTGCTCTGATGCTCCACTATATCAGCATTTGGCAACAGAACATCTAATTTCAGCTCCTCACTGATTTTCAGTGTCACTTTAGCTTCCAACATCAATGACCCAAGGAAAGATTCTCATAACTTTTGAAGCAGACAAAGTAATTTACTATATGTTTAAATTTACAGACCGTACAATGGAACAACATACTGCATACAAAATCATCCTTATATATGCTGAGAAAAGCTTATGTTAAACATGAGTGGAATACAACTGAAAAAACACAATACCATAAACCTTAATTAAAAGCATTCATTAAGTAAATTAAAAGGGATTGCTATTGTGAAAGGCTGCAGATGCCATTGAAGGATACAAGGATTTACTTTCTCTTTTTTATATACATTCTTCATGTATTCTTCTTTCATTTATTCATTTATAATCATTTTATTATTCCATTTAATAATGTAATCATGTAGAATAATCATTATAGTCATTTATATACCCATTCATTTATTAGTCATTAATATTATATTGTTGTTTTAATATATTTTTATATGTTGACAGAATCATGTTGGTTTTTAAGTTACAAGTAACCAGAGGTGTTCAGGGCCTCTGTGTGGTTTAATTACATTCAGTTAAGGTCAATATTGTGTCCCACTGATACCTCTGGGAGCTCTGTATTCTCCTGTCCTTGCACTTTTATGTAATCTCTTTGCTGCCGCTGCCGTGTGACGATAGTAATCACAATCACAGCCAGAGCCACTAGAAATCCCAGACACACTCCAACTGGCAAAAATAATTTCTCTAAGGAAATAGAGGAGGAAGGAGAGTAGGGAAGAGAACACAGTTATTTAAAATGTTGTTGTGTTTTTTTTTTTTCTAAAGATCACTGCATATTATTACCATCATTATTATTAGGGGCCGAGCACGTAGTGTTGAAAGTGAGGGGCCATTTTTACTAACATGGCTATAACTCTTGAACAGAATGAGATCTTCACCAAACTCGGTACACGTGTATAGCTCAATCTTTTGGTCAAACAAAAAAAAATTGCGGAGCTTGACCACTTGGTGGCGCTATAAGAAGGACACAACCTAAAACGCTATAACTAGGCAATTATTAGTCCAATCAACCTGAAAATTGGTATGCAGTGTCTTGGTCCAATGTTCCATAAGGGTCTATGAGGACATTGGTGTATCTCAAAAAACACGGCCGCCATCAAACAATGAATTTTGAGCATCAATTAGATGAAACTCGGTGGTCATGTTTGACTCATGGCCCTAAAGGTCTGTAAGAATATTGAAAGAAATCAGCCACTAGTTGGCGCTGATGAGTTTTTTGGCCTCTGTAATCATTTGGTGTTTCACACATCCACACAATATGCATATCATTTGATAGATCTCCTCATGCTGAACAACTGGCTCAAGAACCATTGCTGTCAACCAAATCGTTCATGAATTATTCTCAATTATGTGAAAAACCTTTTGCGAACTAGTCCTAGGTTTTTCAAACAACTGCAGTAACATTCTCTGGACTTTCTAGATCAATAATCAAAAAAAAAAAAAAGTTGAATTTTGTCCTTTGGTTGGTTGTAACTGGGTCATTTTAAAAAGGGACATGGCCACATATACTCAAAAGCCTATAGAACCTAAACAAAAACGTAACTTTATGAAAATAGGTGTAAACATGTACCAAATGACTCTTAACAATATAATAATTTCTATTGTAAAATAACTAAAATCGCAATAAAACATCCATATATTCATATATACACTATATCTTCATATCATATGATAGATCTCCTCATGCCGAACAACTTTGCCTCAAAAACCATTGCTGTCAATCAAATAGTTCAATAAATATTCACAAATATGTTAAAAACCTACTTTTGCGAACTAGTCATGGGTTTTTCATTTAATCTCGATCAAACCACTGCAGTAACATTCTCTGGAGTCTCTAGATCAATAATTATATATAAAAAAGCTGAATTTTGTCCTTTGGCTATAGCAGGGTCATTAAAGAAAGGGGCGTGGCAATTTATAACCAAAAGCCTATAGAACCTAAACAAAAACTCAAAGATTTGTGTCAAATGACTCTTAACAAGCATGCAAAGTTTCATAGAAATTGGACCATAGGTGGCGCTATAACAGTTAAAAAGGCTTCAAAACCACATAATTTCTATTTTAAATGGCCACAAATTGCAAAAAAAAAAAAAAAGCTCATATATTCACTCAAACTAGATCTTCATATCATATTTCATTTATTTCATGTTGGCCTACACCCTAAAAGCATAGAAGCCAAAAAGGCCTTAAATGCTCAAACAGTGCTAATTGCTGCTAGCAGCTATATTTTTTATTTTATTTTATTATTATTATTATTATTATTTTTGTAAAGCTTAGGAGTGTGCGATATGACAATATTTGATCGTGGACTATAAAAGTGTCTCCATTTTCTGCTTCCATGTTAATACACTGTCTGATTTTAAAATGGCTTTCAAAGGGTGAATTTTGAGATTAAGTTTTCAACTGATATATGATTTCTAAAATGTGTTAGGGAAAAAGGCAACAAGAAAGTCTGTTTGTGACAAAGGTCAGAACTCCTGTTAAGTAGATTTTTGAGGTGCACTCTTGTCATAAATGTATCTATTATTTATTAAAAAAATATATATTATCTATTTTTATTTAAAAAATGTCAAATATCTATTTAGGGGTCTTAGACCTTTCCAACAATATATAGTTTTTCATGATTAGACTAGGTAAGGTTAAGTTAAGGGGTTAAAGGGACATTCACCAAAAAATGACTTTGATGGTGACCCTCTATTTGATACACCTACCGTATACCTAAAAATTAAAGCTTGCTTTATTTGTATATTGTGTATTTGTAACAAGTAGTCTATCTTCTTCTTTTTTTTCTTTGTATTTAATATTTTATTACCTTTTAAGGCTTTGTTCTTAAATAGGGAAGTAAGTTTGGCTGTGCTGCTCAGACAACTTGCAAAATACTGATAAATCATGATAAAACAGTAAATCGTGATATTTCTGAAAAAAAAAAAAAAAATAAAATAAAATTTGCGATATATTTTTGCCATATCGCCCGCCCCTAGCAAAGCTCTCAATGCCATCTGCTTTTACTTACGAAGTTGAGTGTCATCAGTTTTGCCTTTATCTGTGTTGTCCAGTTTTCCTGTTGAATGTATAGAGGATATTGAAAGGTCAGTCACACAGTTTCATGCTCAAATCATAAATAAAGCTCGGCTTTCCAAATACTGTTGGTCTGGAGTTGGTCTCACCTGTGACTGTCACTGTGATCAAGATGTTTCCTTCAGAGTCCAGAACTCTGTATGTCCCTGAATCATTGGCCATAAACTCTTTAATGATCAGGTTCCCATCACTGTCAATCATTCGATCGCTCCAGACCCTTTGGCCTCTTTTCATAACCTCCCTCCATTCTCCACTGGAGTTTGCCTCCACTTTATCAGCATTGGGCAACATAACATCCATCTTTAGCTCCTCACCTGTCTTCACAGAAATCCGATCTGAGGAGAAATCACAAAGTTACTACCTTTTTGTGGGCCTTGAATGACTTAGAAGGGTACAACTGGGCTAAAGGCACCCCCGGGGTAAAAGACGCATTTGATATTATTTTCCTCTAAACCACTAGATGGCAGAAGACGTGCCGTAGCACTTTCCAAAACATCTGCTTTTCAGCATATACAGTGTCCTCCACTAATGTTGGCACCCTTGGTAAATAAGAGCAAAGGTGACTATGAAAATAAATGTTTATCCTTTAGATCTTTCATTTGAAAAATTCACGAAATTCTAACCTTTCCTTTAACCCTTTAACTGTCACCGTCCACCCTGTAGGACGCCTAAGTTAACTTCAACATATTAGAAAAGAATCCTAATCTAATTATGACAAACTATGCATCGTTGGAAAGGTCTAAGCCGCCTAAATAAATATTTTACCATATTTTTGTGTTACAAATTATGTAGGAAAAACAATAGATTAATATGTCAAGAGTGCAACTTAAAAAATCAATATCATAACATGAGTTCTGACCTTTGTCACAAAAGACTTTCTTCGTTGCCTTTTTTCTCTTTCATGATTTAGATATCATAATAAATTATACATCAGTTCAAAACTTAAAGTCTCAAAATTCATCCTTTGAAATGCATTTTAAAATCAGACATTGCATTACCATGGAAAATATACATCAAAATCATACTCTAAAATATTTTCATGAATTATAAAAATTTAAGTCTGGATAGTGCATTTTTATGTCTTAGTTCAAAAATGGGAGTGACAGTTAAAGGGTTAAGTAAAACAATGGAAACTGAGGGGGAAATATCATTATGATTTTTTTTTTTTCTAGTTCACGTTGGCCACAATTATTGGCACCCCTGAAAATGTGTCTAAGTAAAATATCTCTGAAGGATATTCCCATTAATATTACAATTTTTTTTTAGCACACCAGGGTGGCTATAAAGTGTAAAATTGTCCGGTCATGACTTTCTGTTCCACAGGATTATAAATATGAGGAACACAAAAGCCAAATTCCCTTAATCGTCCATCACAAGAAGTAAAACCAAAGAATGTAGTTCTGATGTGCAGAACAAGTTTGTTGAGCTTCACAAAATAGAAAGTGGCTGTAAGAAAAGAGCTAAAGCATTGGAAATCCCCGTTCCCATCATCAGGGCAATAATTAAGAAGCTCCAATCAAATAAAGATGTTACAAATCTGCCTAGAAGAGGACTTGTCTATATCATCCTAATGCATGATAAGAAGGATAGATCGAGTGGCCAAAGACTCTCAAAGGATCACAGCTGGAGAATTGTTGAGTCTTGGGGTCAGAAAGCCTAAAATAAAATGATCAAACAGCCACTACATCACCGAAAAACAAACTCCAGCAATTGTCAGATGCTATTGGAACTTCAAACAGGACTGGCTTCTCTGGTCAGATGAAACTAAAAATGAGCTTTTTGCCAGCTAACCCTCCAGATGGTTTTGGTGCAGACAGGGGAAAAAAAGTACCCCATGCTCACGGTTAAAAATACTGCTGGGTCTTTAATGTTGTGGGCCTATTTTTCTGCCGGAGGTCCTGGACATCTTGTTTAGATACATGGCTTCATGGATTCTATCAAATACCAGCAGATAAAAAATCTAAAACTGACTGCCTCTGTTAGAAATCTTATTATGGGCCATGGCTGCATCTTCCAGCAGGACGATGATCCAAAACTAACATCAAAATCAACACAAAAATGTGTGACTGAGCACAGAATGAAGCTTCTACCATGGCCATATCCCTGACCTGAACCCTCTATAGAAACTGAGGAGAAGAAGCACCAACATGAAGCTGGGAATAAAGAGATTCTGTTTGAAGGAAGGGTCTCTGATCTCTCAGGTGTTCTCCAAACTCATTAGACATTGTTGGAGAAAACTCAGAACTGTTATCTTGGGAAAATTATGTTGCAAGTGAGATTTCACCCCTAGGTTCTATTGTTTTACTTTAATGACTTTAATGAAAGCTCAAAACGATAAATTATGCAGGTTTATTTTTTACATCCACCTTTGCTCATATTTACCAAGGGTCCCAATATTAGTGGAGGGCACTGTACATGCAAAATTGTCTGATCCTTGATGCATTCGCGGGCAGCTGCTCAAAGTCGATTCTGTGCTTACTTGATCTAATATTTGATGTTTTTAAAAATGTTGTACATTTAAGTTTCGCTACAATTCTTGAATATATCTTGAGACAAAGGTCTTCTATATGATATTCAGTTTTGTTTAAGATGCCTATAGCAGCAGTTTTTAAATGACGAAAGAATATGTAAAAGTATGGTATTTGGGGTCAAAAGCACCCCTGCTGTTGGGGCAGAAAGGCACAATAATAATCATTATTATTAATTGAAGGCTGACTTTTCCAATTGTTGACATGACATTGTTAAATTCAGATGGTAAATATTATATATTATGTTGGATGTCTGTCTATAAAGATAATCACCATGTTTAGAACAAAACCATCATATTTAAAAAATGCTATTAATCATATCATATAATAAAATATAATTTGTTGTTACTATTGTTAATCTACATTAGATTATTATTGGATCTTCTTCAATGCCCTTAATATTTTAAAAATGTTTTGTTTTTGTATTTTAAAATGTTTCGTTTTTGTATTTTAAAATGTTTCATTTTAAAATATTTTAATCAGAGTATATTTATTGAACAAAAAGTAAGTTTTTATCAAAAAAGCAGAAAATTGTATAAACTTTGCTAAAGTGATTGTTCTGAACTCAGGCAAAAAAAAAAAAAAACATTTATTTCAGCTAAAGTATTTGTATCAATACTGTGTCTTTTACCCCGTGATTTTTAAACCAAATTAACTTGTGATTGATTTTCACACAAAATCTTTTTCTTAGGGTGTGCCTTTAGCCCCATTTTTCTTTACCATTGCTGTCGATTGAGGGTTAAAAAGCTTGATTTCAAATATCTTCATTTGTAAAGATAAACAAAGGTCTTATAGGTTTAGAATAAGAGTGAGCAATGACAGAATTTTCGTTTTTGGGTGAACTGTCTCTTTAAAGGAGCACATGTTGTGGAGTTGATCAGGTTTTACTTTACCAAAAATATGAAGTTTGTACTCTTGGGTATGTTGCTCCAGCACTGCCTGATCATTGCGGTAGTAGACTCTCAAAATGTATGTCCCAGCGTCACTGAAGCTCAGATCCTTGATGGTGACGTCACAGTTTCCTTGTTTAAACACTCTGCAAATGCATTCTTCCGTCTGACAGACAGAGGTGTCTTCTGACTCGCTGCTTAAATCAATGTAAAAAATTGTATTGGCCTTATATTCACATGGCAATGTGACATTGCCTCCCTTTTCTCCCGTCACAGAAATACCAGTGGTTCCTACAAAAAATAGGCAGTAAAATACACATTTAAAGTAAAAATAACAATACTGAAAAAACTGTAATGGTCATCATAAAATATTCTAGTAGAGGCTTTATCTTTGCTCAGAACATTTCAGTGAATCCAAGTGGATACAACAATCGTGAATGATTGAGTTTCAATGTACAAATGAAGGTTGTTGGTTTGAGCCATGAGTTATTTTGACATTGTGCTCAATCTTGGGTTAGTCTTTTGTCTCTGTAATAAGTTTAGTACACTCCTTGACAAAAGTCTTGTCCCCTAACCAACAACAAATAATAACTTCTTCTAATGACTTCTAGTTGATCATTTGGAATCAGAAGTGGCTTATATGAAAGGCAAAGGCCTCTAGATTATGCTTATTTAACTAAAATAAAATATTATGATGCCTTGATTCTTAATTATTTAATTAGGACAGAAAGGTCAGACTATGCTTTGACAAGTCTTGTCACTTAACAGAAATAATATACATTATATAACATAAAGGCATGGTGCCGTGGAAAAAGAATTAATATTATGTATGACTTGGAAGACTGCATCCATACATCTCGGCAATGACTCCAATAACTTATTACTAAAGTCATCTGGAATGGCAAAGAAAGCATTCTTGCAAGCGTAATCTAGAGGCCTTTGGCTTTCATATAAGCCACTCTTGATTTCAAACAATCAACTAGTAGCTACTAGCCAAGTTATTATCTGTTGTTCCTACAACTTGGATAGGGGACAAGACTTTGTCTAGGAGTGTACACTAATTTGGAATAAAAAATGCAGGACATAAAAGTAACATGAGTCCTTTTTTAAAGTAACATTACTTTTTAATTTACAACAAAAGTTACTTTTTAAACAAAAAAAGTAACAAGCTACTTAAAATTGATAGTCATTGCAGAGGTGCTTCCTTCAGCCTGAAGCTTATTAATGTGAAGGGCCTTTACTGTTGACAAAAATATAACTTTTTTTAATAAAAAAACAAAAACAAGTAAGCAAGCCCATCACATGTGACAAAAAATAATGCAAAAGTAACAATGTTCTTTCCTAAAAAAAACTAGGTAATGCAAGTTTGTTACTTTTTATGGAGTAATGCAATATTGTAATGCATTATATCCCCAACACTGATCAGAATTTATAACAGTCAATCAATAAAAGTTGCAATTAAATTTAAAGATGCAAGTAAATACGCCAATTATAAAGGGATGGTTCGGAGTAGAATTGACTTCATTGCTATGCACTCCGAAGCCCATCTAAATACCCCATCCGAAGTTTATTTTACTTTAGTCGAACATTTATGGAGATATTAGAGTTTTTCGAATTGCTTGTTACAGGAGTCAATGGTACATGTGATGTATCTCGTAAATTGCACCACTAAACGTGCAAGTAATCTTACCAAACTTGTACAGTAGTGTAAATAGGTTATGTACTCACAAAACGCTGCATCGGAACATTTGTAAGTCCACCATGAGTGTTTTAAAAACACGTTTTAGCCGATCCCTACTAGTCTCAAAAACTACAAATGGCGACACGTCGACGTCACTTCCCTGGTTTGAAAAAAGCACGTAAAAGTCCTCCTACAAGTTGACATGCACACAGATGTAGTAGGAGGACTTTTACGTGCTTTTTTCAAACCAGGGAAGTGACGTCGACTTGTAGTTTTTGAGACTAGTAGTTCTCGGGTAAAACGTGTTTTTAAAACACTCATGGTGGACTTACAAATGTTCTGATGCAGCGTTTTGTGACTACATAACCTATTTACACTACTGTACAAGTTTGGTAAGATTACTTGCACGTTTAGTGGTGCAATTTACGAGATACATCACATGTACCATTCACTCCTGTAACAAGCAATTCGAAAAACTCTAATATCTCCATAAATGTTTGACTAAGGTAAAAAAAAACTTTGGATGGGGTATTTAGATGGGCTTCGGAGTGCATAGCAATGAAGTCAATTCTACTCCGAACCATCCCTTTAAGGCCCAGTCCACACATACGTGGGTATTTTTCTAATTTTCTCCTTGGTTTAAAAACTGTCTACATCAGGTATCCTCAAATCTGGCCCACTTTCCTGCAGAGTTTATCTCTAGCCCTAATCATTAGAAAATCACAGGTGAGTTTGTTCAGGGTTGGAGCTAACATCTGCAATGCACTGGCCCTCCAGGGCAAGATTAGAGGAACCATGGTCTACAGGAAAACACATAAACATGCCATGAAACATTGGCAAGAGCATGCCAAACCAACAGGTGGCAATATAACTCTAACTGTAAAGCCATGTTGGCCAACCTCTGGCTAAAATCTCTGGTTTCACTGGCTACACAACACTGCAACTGACCATATGCATGGATTACTTCCTTGTTCAGTCAAGCCAGCTAATCATTTCTGGTCAACTGTACTGTGCTGTACTGTAATAGGAGTGTACTTTGATTGTTTTCTCTACATAATCCATTCACAATTGAAGAAAAGATGTGTTTGTCTAAGAGGACCAAACCGTATTCTGAATGACAAATGCAAGATTAAAATATGTGAGTAAATTGGCTAAATATGCATGAGTCGTTTTTATGTTTGACCATAATAACCGAATGAAACATCTGACAAGCTGATGTCAAAAATAGAGCTGATTCAGACTAAATTCAGAGTAACAAACTACAGCAGTAACAAGTTTGTGTTGGTTAAATACAGGCTATTTAATAGCTTTTACAGTTCAAGATGGAGCTTAAAAGATGTAGTTATTAAATTATATAAAATATTTCAAATTCATATTGAGTGCATTTAATTTTTATACCATTAATATTTAATTTGTAGTGAACTATATATGTATAAGTATTTAAAAATTCACCTTTATAGGCTTATGTGTTTGAGCTTATTTTTTTATGTAATGACTTTTTGTGCTTGCTATACTATATACTCCAGTGTGGTAAAAGTAAAACAATTTAGTATACTAGTAATTTTACAATAAATCGAAAAGCAAAACATCTTGAAAAAAACTGTGGAGTTGAAATGGCAACCAATGATTGATCCTCTGCTGCCATCTTCTGGTTATATGGGTAATTTCATCTCATTTTTTATCTCAAAAAGGTGTTTTCTGTGAAAATACTTTTTTTCCATGCCATCTTTTATGAATGAAAAGTGAATCTTTGAAGTGAATTTTATCACACAGCTGTAGAGTTGAAAAATGAATCGAGGCTTTAAAATATTAAAATATTTTAAAAATGTGTTCATGACTATGAAGGCAAGTGACTGATTATCAAGAATGTGATTAAGATGTCCTTGAAGAGAAGTATGGCTAGCTAGCTAACATTAGCCTAAACACATTATTAAAATGTTTAGCTGTCAGCATTTAAATGTCCAACTATGCAGGTACTTTCCTGGGATTTTCAGGCTCAGCATTTAAATATGTTGTTAAATAAAATGAAACCGAATGTTCATGCTGTTATTTACGATGTTGCAATTATTATTTTTCTCAGTTTCTGATAAGAACGAGGCAGTAGATGAGTCTCAAGAGTGTCCAACCATATATAGCACATAAAAAATGAGCTTCAGCGGAAGTTTACGAGCTGCTTATTATGCGGATGATTTAAAGAAAGCTCTGTGCATATGGTCAACTGCAGTTACTGAAAATCTTCACCCTGGCAAGAGTTTTCAAAAAGGTTTCAGTGATTTGATACTGTGTTTGTGTATGGGCAAACTGCCAAACCAAAAGCTTCAGGTTCTAAAACGCCTGAAAAGAGTGTCGAGGTTTGATGTGAAAGATTTTGTAAAGCTCCTGTTTTACTTACTTTGTTTGGTTTCATTAGGTTTGTGGTAACCTGTGTAGTTCAATTTTCCCTTTGTCTCCAACTCTGTACTAGACACTGTAGCGGATACTGAAAGGTTAATCATAGAGTTTAATATTAATTTGTTGTTCAAATCGTGACTAAACCGCACCTGCCTTTATGCTTTAAACGTAATTTTTCTAAATGTCCAATGAGCTTGTCTCACCTGTGACCACAACCATGATCAAGATGTTTCCTTCAGAGTCCAGAACTTCATATGATCCTGCGTCTCTGGCTGTAAAATGACTTATAATCAGGTTTCCATCTCTGATGGCCATTCGTTTTCTCTGAACTCCATTGGTTCTGCTCCAATCCTCCTTCCACCCTGTGCTTCTTCTGCTCTGATGCCGCACTTTATCAGCGTTTGGCAACAGAACATCCAGCTTCAGCTCCTCACCGATTTTCACTGAAATCTCATCTGAGGAGAAACAGAAAAACACTTTATCCTGAATCATAATTTTAATGGTGTCTATCACGGTTAAACGCATATTTAAAGATGAATATTAAGTCTGTCATTCAGAGTTTCTGCTTGTTACATGCAATACCAACACAATGACTAAAGATAAATCAGAAATCATGCTGATTTACCGTCAACACAAAGTTGGTATGTCCTGATTTGCTCCAGCTCTGATTGATTATTCATGTAACTGAATTTCAAAATGTATTTCCCAGCATCACTGAAGCTCAGATTCTTGATGACAATGTCACAGTTTTCTTTTTTAAATATTCGGTCATTTTCACATTCCTTGTTCCGACAAACTGTGCTGTTTTCTGACCAACTGAACTCAATTACGGGAACCTCACTGTCCTCATATTCACATGGCAGTGTGGCGTAGCCTCCCTTTTGGCCTATCACAGATATAGTTTTGACTTCTGCAAATAAAGACAGAAAAATATTAATTCAATACAAAGTATCAATACTTAAAAATATGTGAAAATGTTCTAGTAGAGTTTTTTTTTAGAGGCTTTTCTCTTGCTCAAGACATTTCACCACATCCAAGTGGACTGAATAAATTTAAACTGATGGTAGGGTTTCTATAATATTTATTATCAGAAATGAAAGTAAAAATTATGGTTGTTCTTTTGAGCCATGATCTATTGTGCTGTACAACTCTTTAACTAAACACTCATTGTCTCTGTAATAAGAGTGCTGTATGTTAAAAGTGTTTGATAAACATGAAATACTTGAGATATATTGTATAGTCCTAAAACTCAATATAGAAATATAATTCAGATCGTTTCCAACAATAAAGTAGGAAAGAATCTATTTTCACCATTGCATAGTGTTTGAAACAACTAATGCCATCAGTAGTATTTACAATAAACAGTTTAACAATTAAATTAAAAGATGCATAAAAACAGACCAATAAAATACCTGAAAAGACCCGTAAAGCTCTCAGTGTTTACTGTTTTACTTACTTTGCTGGTTGGTAATGTAGTTAGGTTTGTCGTCCGCTGTGTAGTTCGGTTTTCCCTTTGACTCCAACTCTGTACTGGACACTGTAGCGGATACTGAAAGGTTAATCACAGAGTTTAATATTAATTTGTTGTTCAAATCGTGACTAATAAACTGCATGTGCCCGAATGCTTTCAACTAGGGCTGTCAAAATGTAAGCATTGATAATGCATTAACGCAAATTCATTTTAACAGCACTAATTTTATTAACGTCATTCAGAGTCAGTCATTATGTTGCTTCCAGTGCTTGAAGTGGGCCAGTGCACAGGCACTTCTGTATTTTATCCTTTTGCGAACTGGCACTTTTCCATGCGTATTGGCACTTCTGACATAGAGTGAATGCAAGCAGAGTTGGCCTACAGTACATTAGGATTGGTGCTGTAGGGTTGATGCATAGAGCCACATATGAGTATGCATGTCAAAACTGCGTATTATATGTGACCCTGGACCACAAAACCAGTCATAAGGTTAAATTTTACAAAACTGAGAAATATAAATCATATGAAAGCTCAATAAATAAGCTTTCTATTGATATATGGTTTGTTAGGATAAGACAATATTTGGCTGAGATACACCTATGTGAAAATCTGGAATCTGAGGATGCAAAAAAATCTAAATACTGAGAAAATCACCTTTAAAGTTGTCCAAATTAAGTTCTTAACAATGCATATTACTAATCAAAAATTACATTTTGATATATTCATAGAATTTTACAAAAAATCTTCATGCAACATGATCTTTACTTAATTTCCTAATGATTTTTGGCATAAAAGAAAAATCAATAATTTTGACCCATACCATGTATTTTTGGCTATTGCTACAAATATACCCCAGCGACTTAAGACTGGTTTTGTGGTCCAGGGTCACATATGCATGTCGAACACATGCATATCATATGCACACCAAAGTTTGACGTATTAGCACGCCAAATAGAAACAAAAAATCATGCTACTGAAAAACATTTCGCGAGATCGGCCTCTCGAATCAGTACATTATAACCAGGGGTGCCGGTCGCATTTTGGGCCCTATGACAAAATATGTATACAACATATGAAAGCTCAATAAATATGCTTTCTATTGATGTATGGTTTGTTAGGATAGGACAATATTTGGCCGAGATACATCTATTTGAAAAACTGGAATCTGAGGGTGCAAAAAAATCTAAATACTGAGAAAATCACCTTTAAAGTTGTCCAAATTAAGTTCTTAACAATGCATATTACTAATCGAAAATTACATTTTGATGTATTTACAGTAGGAATTTTACAAAAAATCTTCATGGAACATGATCTTTACTTGATTTCCTAATGATTTTTGGTATAAGAGAAAAATCAAGAATGTTGACCCTTACAATGTACTTTTGGCTATTGCTACAAATATACCCCAGCGACTTAAGGCTGGTTTTGTGGTCCAGGGTCACATATGAGGTTGGGCCCCCCCTACCACACCAAAGCAGATCTCTGGGGGCCCCTGAAGGGTGTGGGCCCTTAGAATTGTCATAACTTTCCCCTCCTTAGCGGCACCCCTGATTATAACCAAAACAATAGCCTACCTTTAGAAAATTACACATGATTGTAAACACATACAATCACATGATTGTAAAAGGGTAAACTTCTGGAAAGACCATGGATCGTGAACAGCTCAAGTTAAAAACAGCGGTAATAAGGCAGAGAATAGTGACTTGTGTCCAGATGCCGATAAATGATTATTTTTCAGCGATTGAATCATGATCACAATTGAGTCATTATTTCACATTACTTTGGTTGTCTGACAACAAAAACACTAAAATATAACAATGGAAACAGTTTTGTTGAGGACTTGGCTTCATCAAATGACAGTATGTTGGCACAGAGAGGCAAACAAGATTTTGCATGTTCAGCAGAAGTGAGCCGTCCTGTCCTGCAAATAATGTAAACAGGCTTGTGTGAGTAAATTGCACAGTGCAAAGAAAGAGAGGTGATGGAAACCTCATATTTCTATGTTCTTTTTCTTTCATGTGTCTAATAGACATGAACATATCATCTAAAAAACATCTATAACCTTTGAAACATGTCTAGTTTTCATGCTCTGTGGAGTACGGTTTCGCTAATAATAAACATACATTTGCTTAAAGCATCCATATTTGTCCATGCCCATGTTGGAGTATTAAAAACTTAAAAAAAATAGTATTCATTTAAGATACATTTAGAAGATGTGCGATTAATCGCAATTAAATATTTGAATCGAGTGACAGCATTTCAAACGCATTTCTAAATGTCCAATGAGCTTTTCTCACCTCTGACTGTCACCATGATAATGATGTTTCCTTCAGAGTCCAGAACTATATACGTTCCTGCATCTCTGGCTGTAAAATTACTAATGACCAGCTTTTCATCTTTGATTGTCCTTCGTTCGCTCTGAACTCCATCGGTTCTGCTCCAATCCTCCGTCCACCCTGTGCTTCTCCTGCTTTGACGCTCCACTTTATCAGCGTTTGGCACCAGAACATCCAACTTCAGCTCCTCACCGATTTTCACTGAAACCTCATCTGAGGAGAAACACAAAGACATTAATCAATATTTAGGACCAAATGTAATTGTTCAAAGATCTAATCTAAAAATTAAGCACATCCCATTTAGGGTCTCTGCTGGTTGCATGCAAAACCACACATTGTACTAAAGGAAAACCAGAAATCACATGTTGATATAGTTTGATCTTTTTTGATTTACCATGAATATGAAGTTGGTATGTTCTGTTTTGTTGCTCCAGCTCTGATTGATTATTAAAGTATCCGAATCTCAAAATGTATTTCCCAGCATCGCTGAAGCTCAGATTCTTGATGACAATGTCACAGTTTTCTTTTATAAATATTCGGTCACTTTCACATTCCTTGTTCCGACAAACTGTGCTGTTTTCTGACCGACTGAACTCAATTTCAGAAATCTCACCGTCCTTATATTCACATGGCAGTGTGACGTAGCCTCCTCTTTTCTCTATCACAAGTTTAGTGGAGGTTGCTGCAAATAAAGACAGTATAATATTCATTTCAAAACAAAGTATCAATACTGAAAACACTCTTAATGTCTTATTGTACAAAAGTTTTGACCCCCTCAATGATAGCCGTTTAACACGGTCTGAGCTGAGTTTGAATTGAACTTGAAAGCTCTAGAAAGGGATACGTTTAATATTTAGTCTCAGAAGAATAAGAAACTTGAACAGTAGATCAATATGTTTGCTTAATGAATTCCTGAATAAATAAGTGGTGTGTGTGTGATGACATAATATGCTGGAGAATTTCAACCAGTCGCTTGGCACAGCAGACGAACAATCAACTTGATTAACTTGACCTGAAAACCAAGAACGGTCCCAATTTCTAAACAAAAATGACGTATACTGACCGCTGTAATTGAGAAGGCACAAAAACAGCAGAAGATACAAGCCGTTCAGCCTGTTGAGAATACAAATGTCTGTTATGTGACAGGATAAATGCTTTTTGAGATGAATAACTTTTCACTTTCATTTTGTCTGAATGTTTCATGAATCTTGCTTTATAAAAGTTATGCTCGTCATTAAAAAGACTTGAAGACGTTGACATTTTTGTGGTTACCATTGTCCCAGGAGCTTGAGGTTATGTTGCGGGTGGCTTTGTGAATGCAAAACTATGTTGTTTTCATTGAGTAAAATCTGTACTAATGGTAATGACAAGTCATTGTTACATTTGCATACTAAAAAAGGTGCAGTTAACATGAATAAGTGCTATGCTGGCTAGTAATTACAAATACATAAAAATTAAAAATCAGTATATTTATTAAATTATTATATTTAATTATTAATATACTGATTTTTAAATTTTATTTTACAAAAAATCTTAATGTATCTTTACATTAAGATTTTTTGTAAAAATTCCTACTGTAAACCTATCAAAATGTAATTTTTGATTAGTAATATGCATTGTTAAGAACTTAATTTGGACAACTTTAAAGGTGATTTTCTCAGTATTTTGATTTTTTTTTGCACCCTTAGATTCCAGATTTTCCAAATATTGTCCTAACAGACTATACATCAATAGAAAGCTTATTTATTGTGCTTTCATATGATGTGTATATCTCAGTTTTGTAAAATTTAACATTATGACTGGTTTTGTGGTCCAGGGTCACATATGTTAAATAAATTTGATGTGATCATTGAATTAAGATTCATTTTATGCATCAGTAAAATTAACCTAGTTTAAGTTAAGAGAAAACTATTCAACTGTGTGGAAATGTTTGATAATTTTACCAACGAGTTTTGTGAGTTTGAAACTAAAAGTCCCAATACACAAAAACGGGTTTTAGAAAATTGAGGTGCTACCAACAAAGAAATAAATAAATTACATTCTAATAATTTTAATACTAACCCACACAGTAAAAACATATATTTTTATGATTTATCACAACTTTTTGTTTCTTTTTGGTCAAATCAATTTAATATATTAATATTATTATTAATGACCGTTCCACACTGATTTGTTAAATTTTACACTTTCTTGCATTTTTTTTTTACAGTGCACATAATTAATATTCAGATAACATATTTTGAGTTTTTCCATAGAAACAAAACTATTGGTATAACAATACAAAACACACAAGTTTGCTTTATAATAACAAGCATGAAAACTTACATGGTTCTGTATGAGTCCTATGTTCAAGCGTCAACACTCTAGGCTCTGCACCATTGGTGAGAACATCAGATTCAAACAGAAACAAAACTAAAAGTATCTCAAATACTCACAAGTGAGCGTTTCGGTCTGGGAATATTTGGTGCCACCCAATAAAGAAGAGATGGTTGGTCATTTCTGGGAATTCATTCAAAGCAGACTTGCTTTAACAGTTATGTTCATCATTAAAAAAATCCTGAAGACGTTGACATTTTTGTGGTTAACATTTGTTCTCAGGAGCTTGAGGTTATGTTGTGGGAGGCACAACATGAATGAATAGGTGTTATGCTGGCTATTAATATTAACTGAAGATGAATACATTTATACATCATTAATAATAAGTAGAATTCAATGTTAAAAAGTCAATATATTAGTAATTAACATAATTTTCAAAGCAGACTGAGCTGTCAGACAATTAACATAAAGCATGAATTACTTGAAGGGGGTATAACACACATGGTTTCACCCAATCTCATGTTAATCTTGAGTACCTATAGAGTAGGACTGGATCTTTCATATCTCCAAGAAGTCTTTAGTTTGATAATATTGACAAAAGAAAGATACAGCTTTACGATTCCCTCCAATAACAGCCAAGCTACTGGAGGCGGGCCGTGAGCTAACGATTGACGAGAACTCGTGTCGATTGGCAAGAAAACACAGATGTTTGATAATCTTTCACTTACCATCTGCAGTTCTGAACAAGCAGCAACCTCCCTCTCTCTATTGAAACCAACACAGAAGTGTTTTATATTGCAATTCATTGACTGGCTGCTAGTGACTGACTGCAAAAAGGAGTCAGTCCCATATACGCCCCATGTTAAAATGCCCAACTTCATAGCAGAAAAAAAAATGGTTTTGGTCTACATAGCTAATTTCACTCTTCATGTCAACTATGAAGGGTGAAGTTATAACTTAATCCGTTTAAGTTATATTAAGCCTTAAAGTTCTGCATAATTAAGGGTGTGGTCACTTGAGTGACAGGGGATTGCTGCTGCTGTTACCAGTGTTGTGCTAAGTGGGTGTGGTTTCAGCAACCAGCTCCACCCACATCCCGCCTCTTTGCTCATTTTTGATTATCCGGGAATGATGCGATTCCAAGATGGCGACGACCGAATCCCGCCCACTATGAGCTTCAAAATCGACGGGTGACGTCACGGACACTTCGTCCATATTTTTTACAGTCTATTGTTCTGAATCATGACCGGGAGCTTTTATAGCTGGGACCGATCCATCTTTTAGTATCAAATAATGTGCAAATCCAGCGTCGAACTAGGTCTCGTTTATAAAACCTTCGTCGACAAATGTGACCCTGGACCACAAAACCAGTCATAAGGTTAAATTTTATAAAATTGAGATGTATAGATCATATGCAAGCTCAATAAAGAAGCTTTCTATTGATATATGGTTTGTTAGGATAGGACAATATTTGGCCGAGAAATATCTATTCGAAAATCTGGAATCTAAGGGTGCAAAAAAATCAAAATATTGAGAAAATCACCTTTAAAGTTGTCCAAATTAAGTTCTTAACAATGCATATTACTAATCAAAAATTACATTTTGATATATTTATAGTAGGAATTTTACAAAAAAATCTTCATGGAACATGATCTTTACTTAATTTCCTAATGATTTTTGGCATGAAAGACAAAATCTATAATTTTGACCCATACAATGTATTTTTGGCTATTGCTAGAAATATACCCCAGCGACTTAAGACTGGTTTTGTGGTCCAGGGTCACATATACACTTGCAAAACTCTGTTTCTGCTCTGGAAAAACAAACTGCATCCACTGTTCCCGCTCTTCCGGGATAAATGCCCATTCAAGGAGTTCCACCCTTCGGACAAAAAAAAAAAAAAAAAACTTGTGCGTTTGGCACAGAAATACTATAGTTATACTGTAGTTATACATCCAAATAATTTTTTTTTAAACTTTGGATATGTTTAGCACGAGAATCCAACTCTTTAAAGGGATAGTTTACCCAAAAATGAAAATTAGATTTTTATCTGCTTACCCCCAGGGCATCCAAGATGTAGGTGACTTTGTTTCTTCAGCAGAACACAAACAAAGATTTTTATCGAAAACCGTTGCAGTCTGTCAGCCGAATAATGGAAGTGGATGGGCACAAGACCTTTAAAAGTACACAATGATGTCCTAAGATATGAAACGCTCTGCAAAGTATACGCAATCACCGGAAGGGGAAATCGGTGAAAAGTCCTGGATGAGTTGGCGCAAGCAAACGTTATCTTTTATCTTTAAACAATGAATGTCATACATGCGACAGATCGCTTACGGCGTTTGCGTATACTACGCCAGAGCGCGTACACGTGTAACGAACCGGATGCTAAACTTGTGCTCATGACAGATGGACGTGGCTGTGTATCAAAGGTTAAAAATGATAAAAAATTCTGTTCAGTTTTTCGTAAAAAACGATCGTTTCATGTCTTAGGGCATCAATAAATGTCACGATCCGCAGGGTGTAATTTGGATTTGTCTGGGAATGTTTTTTTTTTTTTTTCTTTTTTTTTTTTCTTTTAAAGGTTTGGTGCCCATCCACTCACATTATTTGGCAGACTGCACCGGGTTTTTGTTAAAAATCTTCGTTTGTGTTCTGCTGAGGAAACACAGTGACTTAAACATCAAATTTTCATTTTTGGGTGAACTATCCCTTTAACAGTGCAAATAACTTAACATGCATTAAACCACATTGGGACCCCCCTCAAAGAGTATAGAATACCAAGAGGCGAATCGCTGTTGATATTTTGGTAACAGCCTCAGTAGCGCGGCTGCCAATTTGGAGTGAAAATTCCAACTGGACAACAAAGCAGAAGCAGACAGAATGACAATGAAATAGAAGTCAAAGTGGAGAATAAAAGTACGCAATGAATGCAGGGAAGTAGTGTGTGTGTGACAAAAAAAGTGCAAAAAAGGCACTCTACATGATTTTTTACGTTTCAGATTTCATCACATCTTACGCACCCAAAATTGGCGAATCTCACAGCCAAATCAGAAGCGCAATAGAACATTTCTCAAATTAAGTCATCAGTAAATGTTATGACTACTACAGTAAATGTTGTATTGTATTATTCAGAGGTCGCGTTAACTGAGAACTGTCCGTCATTGACAGATTTTTTTAAATCAGTGACGGAAAAAGACAGAATTTGAAATCTGAGACTTTTTCATTTGGAAAGTATGAAAGCACAGAGCTTAATCGATTATTGTGATTTATTAGATAGGCGCACTACTATTAATTCATGAATTGAACACAGCAAGATCCACTGAGATTTAAATACAGATATTGGCCATAAAAATAAGAATCGAAATCGAGAAATCGTTTTTTTTTTTTAAACCAGCCCTAGCATGTTTTTTTTTTTTTTTTTAAGTGTACTTCGGGTGAGGTGTTGAACATTAAAAGTGATGCAGTTTCTGTTCATCAGTTCTCTTCATAAATACATACATAAACATATACAGTATTCTCGCCCTGTAGGTTCATGATTAAAAATGAAAATGTGAACAAAAATTAAAAGCAAGTCTAAATGCAACCTCTGGTATTATTATATGTTTTATGTTTTCACTTGTGGAATCCACCATTAATTATACATTTGAGGCAGTTTTAGTCTGCTGTATTTACTATTACTATTATTAGTTACTATTATAGGTCTGAAATCAGTTTACTGCAAAGCTGTTATATTTCTGTTATATATGCATTGTCTAACATTCTAACACTTTCCGATGCATGTCCTTAATATAATTGTATATGTTATATAATAATAATAATAATAATAATAATAATAATAATAATAATAATAATAATAATAATAATAATAAGATAATGTACTGATAATGTTATTCTGTGTTGTCATTTTTTTATTCATTGTAATAATAACAAACAAGGATTACAGTATGTACAAAACGAACAAAAATCATTTTAATAATAAACAAGTTATGGTTTAATAGCTAACATAAGTAATACAAACATTCTTAAGAAATAAATGGAAAGGAGTAAAAAAAAATATTTGAAAATGTCATGATTCAGGTTGTGTATTTTAGCTTTAATGTGCGCTTTTTTTTTTTTTTTTTTTTTTTTTTTTAAACAAAGCAGCTGATATTTGCCATAGCGACAGCAAGAATCTAGTGGGCTCTATTGACTTTCACTTCTTGTTAGTATAACAATGAGTCCCCCCCCCCCCTTAAACATTTCAACACTTACTTTTGAGGGAATCACCTGTTACCTGACAGCTCTATCATTAGTCTAATTCGGTGGGCGGTGAAATCTGACCTCAGATCAGAGCTGAACAAGTCACATGATTTCTGTGAAATTTTACCACAGCAGAAATATTATTTCGTCATGCCATTTGAGTTCAGAGTAGGGATGGAATGATAACCGGTTTTGACAATAAATTATGATAAAATTACCCACGGTTAGTATTACTGTGTTATACAAGTAAGGGATAATGTACATCCAGCCGGTTGTTATCACAGAAAAAAGCCCGACAGCTGTTGTATAAAGGCTGATTTATGCTGTGTTTGTATGAAACGAGGATTTAATTATGACATAATTAATTAATTTTGTTTTGCTTAATTTTGTTTATGCAAACAAAAGGTTGTGTTATTTGTTGTTTGTTGATTTTAAATCCAGTGGAATGATTTATGTGTCAGTACTTTTTGAACATTTCCAGCACATTTTAACAATACCGTGATAATACTGATGATAATTTTGGTCACTATAATCATAAGAAAATTCCTAGCTCAGAGTTGAAACGCATCAATGTTTGCACACTTTGATGTACTGCATCAAACTACATATGATGGGAAATTTAATTTCTACCATAGGTCTGTAATAATGAACTTTAATACTTTGATTTGCAAACAACTCTGGCCATGAAGCTGGATTAGCTGGCAAGCCAGATAAACTTCAGTTTAGTTTACACCAATCCTGGGTTTAGGTACCATAAAAAGAGTTCATTACCAGTAACTTACACTCCACGGCTAACCTGCTCCAGGACAGGTTATGTTCTGGGTAAAAAAATCACAAAAAAGTGACACGTGTGACGCAAAGAATGTCACCCCCAGTTTCTCCTGCTCCAGATTAAAGGTCACTAGTACTTACAAATAAAAATAAAAATTCACAAGCAATTTTAGTTTAACAGTTATTATAAATCATTTATTTCAAGTGAATGTTAATATATGCAGATAGTATGTAATATGAATAAACTGTCATTTTTAAAGCATTATCTATTAATTCGACAATGTGACCTTACATGTTCGAGTCTCTATCGCTGTATGCCAAAAAAACTTTTTCATGTTGTTTGAACATTAATGTGTGTTGGCAGTTTGTGTACACAACCACTCTACAATGATAATCCACCCAGTGGTGTTTTTTTAATCTTTAAAAGTAATATCCCCTTTTTAAAAATCAGCTCATTCTCAGCTTCTTGTCGTTGTGACGAAACACAGACAGAGGCCCCTCCCACGATAGTTGATTGACATGAGCGCCTTACCTTAGCCCCGCCCTCACCGAGCTGAAACAGTCCGACTCTGATCGCCATTGTGTGACTCAAGTGCAGAGGAAGACAAGAATGTCTCCGATTGAGCGATTGAGGTGTTCTGTTGTTGGATGTAATAATGAACATAGCAGTTGTCATTTACTCCCGACATCTGAGCCGCTGAAGACACAGAGGATTAACGTTACTTTTGTTTTTTTAAAAAGGAAAGAGCCGATCATGATCTACATAAGCATCAATGTTCGTGCGAATTGTTCCTGATGCAGCTTCACCCACAGCAGAAGTGAGTAGAAGGGTTTTTATGCATCTTTGCAAATGGCCTTTCTTAATGTGCTTGTTGGCAAGTTATCGCTGATAAACGGGCCTAAACGCGGCTAAAGTAAACATTACAGCTCATAATCCCACAGCAGAAAGGGGCGGGGCAAGCCGAGCTCATTTACATTTTTACCATGCAATAAAATGAGCTGATATATTGCAGAGCTGATTTTGACAAGGTAAAAGGGTGTTTTTTACACTACTATTGAGGATTTTTAAACAAAAGTATATTAGAGACTTTTCATTAAGACCCTAAAGAATCATAATGAACTTGTGGAAAATGGGCATCCGATGACCTCTTTAAGTTTCAGATGTGCTGATCCTGTTGACCCTTTTTCGGGGGGTTTTGAGCTCCGGGGCTCAGGCACACACGAAAATGATCGAGCACCCACGGAAAAACACAAGATAGTCATTTTAACCAATAAGAAATTGATCACAGCTTGTACGACTTTATTCTCATTTTCATAGTTAAAGGTCCACTGAAGTGCCTTGAAACACGCAGCGTTATTCTATGTGGTGACGTACTTTTAACTGAAACAAAAACATATCGCCAAGCCCCACCCACTAATTTTGAATAGCCAATAGCGTTCCATTAATATCTGCTCGGGCCAGAGCCGTTGAGCTCGGTAAAGCCGCATTTGTAAGCTTATGACAGCCACAGACTAATAAATTACCGCACAGATTCAATATGAAACTTGCTAAAACCAAATAGTGATCATAATCATGCTGAGGCTGTGTAATTTAATACATGCCGTCCGTACATATGAGCGCATATGATCTGCTCCGTGTTAATGCGTCTCTGTGTAGGGCGCGGGACATTACGGACTCGAGAGAGCATTTGATTGGACAGAACGTTTGATGAGAAACTGAAGTGCACGGTGATATCATCCAAATCCTTGATTCATATTGGCGGAAGTGACGAGACTGTAAGTTTTGAATGCCCATATCTTGTAAACGCGAATTTTGTCTTTGTTTTGCAGCACACTAGCTTGTAGATAATCTTAAGGCTAATATATTCATACTAAAAGCCAAAAAACTTTAATTTTGATTTCAGGGGGACTTTAAGTTGAGACAGTTTTTGCAGTTATTTTAACGGCAAATGTCAACAAGAGTTTCATTGTTCAATGTTTCATTGTTTTACATTTTGTGCTATAAGAATTAAATCAGCAAACGTTTTCATTTAGTACTCACAGTAATTAACTGTGTAATGCATCACCATGCACATGTTTATATGTATAAATAAGGACGTTTCCATTACCCCTTAAGTTGTGCTAAATGAAATTGCAAATTGAAAATATGCCTAATGGAAATGCCAATTGCGCAAAAACTCCCATATATCGCAAAAAATAAAAAAATAAAAAAATAAATAATATATGTGTGTGTGTGTGTGTGTGTGTGTGTGTATATATATATATATATATATATATATGTATATATATGTATATATATATGTATGTATATATGTATATGTGTGTGTGTGTGTGTGTGTGTGTGTGTGTGTGTGTTTGCATGAGGTGGATTTTCAGGAAATTTGAAAAAGGAATCTTTCGCAAAACGGCAATCGAAACGTTTTTTTTTTTTTTCACACTTACAGGTCATATTCAATTTAAATATAGCCAAAATATATAGCACCTTTTTACACTTTAGCTGTAAATACACACTGTTCTTAAAGAAAAGCATCTTCCTTCATCTTCCCATATATTCAGTGATTTTAACTCTCACTGTTTTTCTTCTATTAGACTTGTCCAAATATAGCGATTTCTTAGAATGAGTCATACTCAGAATCAGAAAGAGCTTTATTGCCAAGTATGCTTGCGCATACAAGGGATTTGTTTCAGTGTCATTAGCTTCCGGGACACAAAGACAACAAAACACACAGACAATAAAAATAAGACAAGAATAAGAAAATACATATGTAAATAAAAATAGACAAAAAATTAGTAAAATAAATTGAAAAATAAATTAGTATTTTCAGTTGTGCTATAGATGATAGAATGGAGTAGTATAGTATAGAAGATGCAGGGATGTGTAAGGGTGGAGGTGGTAGCAAATAAATAGCAGATTATTGCACATTTTTATTGCACAACAGGAGGAACATTTTAACTGTTCATAAGGCAGATTGCCTGGGGGGGAAACTGTTCTTGTGCCTGGTTGTCCTGATATTTGGGGCTCTGTAGCGCCGGCCGGATGGTAAGAGTTCAAAGAGGGGATGGCTTGGATGTGAGGGGTCCAGAGTGGTTTTCTGAGCTCTTTTCCTCACTCTGGATGTATACAGTTCTTGAAGGGTGGGCAGGGAAGCACCAATAATCCTCTCAGCAATTCAAACCGTTCTCTGCAATCTTCTGATGTCTGATTTTGTAGCTGAGCCAAACCAGACAGTTATCGATGTGCACAGAACAGACTTGATGAGTAGAACTGTTTCAGCAACTCCTGTGGACTTATTGTCAGTGATACTTAGTTTGTTCTCACCTTTTTGTGGTTTTAGTTGCTTGATCTTAATGCAGTCAGGAAATCCTGATGTTCATTGCATGACATTGTGTGACACCAGTTTTGATCTGAAATCCTTGCACACATATAGGTGTTTAAAGAGGGTTAGCATTGCAAATGATCAGGTTTTCTGCTAGAAAATGCACAACACATTTATTTTATCGTGGTTTTATGGTCTTTATTGTTAAATGTGTCTGTTAAATTATAAGTGCCATAAAACAGCATTTATACATGCTCTTGACTTATATGTATGTAGTAATGCCCTTAAGACTGATATATGTAAATATACAGTCTAATGATATTTAAGCATATATGTGACCCTGGACCACAAAACCAGTCATAAGGTTAAATTTGACAAAACTGAGATTTATACATCATATAAAAGCTCAATAAATAAGTTTTCTATTGATGTATGGTTTGTTAGGATAGGACAATATTTGGCTGAGATACATCTATTTGAAATCAGAAATCTGAGGATGCAAAAAAATCAAAAAGACTGAGAAAATCACCTTTAAAGTTGTCCAAATTAGGTTCTTAACAATGCATGTTACAAATCAAAAATTACATTTTGATATGTTTACAGTTGGAATTTTACAAAAAATCTTCATGGAACATGAACTTTACTTAATTTCTTAATGATTTTTGGCATAAAAGAAAAATCTAAAATTTTGACCCATGCAATGTATTTTTGGCTATTGCTACAAATATACCCCAGCGACTTAAGACTGGTTTTGTGGTCCAGGGTCACATATTTGCTGTCACTTGAGCTCATTCTCTACATTTAAACCTGCAGTTGTGTAAAGCGTACTACTTGAAGTTTAAGTTTGATTACTGATTATGTATGCTAAATTAATAAATGCTGCATTGAAGAAAGTGATGGTAACGGCACATTGCTGTTTATCTGAATATCGCTGACAAGCACTAATGTCACCTTACAATGAAACAATCAATGTTACCATGAATAATCATTATTACAGCCTTGGCAGACCTGATACAAGCAATCACATAAAAGCCAAAACATGATGTAAAAACACTGAGACTTTCCTTTTTTCACACATCCTGTGGTATTGAGTTCCGTTAAAAACATCTGCATGACTATGAGAGAGCAAGATTGTTGAATGCTTTGTAAGTAAGGAGAAGTGTATTTAACCAGGAGCCAATGCAAGTGTTGTATGGGAGTAATGTGTTCAGTTATAGGACTTGTGCAAATCATACATGCAGCTGAATTCTGTAATAACTGAAGTTTGTAGAGAAGTTTTGAAGGCAAACCATAAGAAAAGTGTAACAGTAATCAATGCAAGAAGTGACTAAAGCAAGAACAAGAATTGCTGTGCTCTTTACCGAAAGAGCCGAACATGGTTGATTAATATTACATATGTGGAAATATGCAGTGTCAATGACACTGTTTATATATGCTTCAAATTGTAAAGTACTGTCAAAGATTACACCCAAATTTTTACTTGTTTAGAAACCGACAATGGAAAATGATCAATATTCACTGAGGAACATTTAGACTTGGCCAGACTGGTTTTTGAGCTAACCAGAAGAATTTTCAGTCTTACTGCCGTTTAGTTTAAGAAGCTTTTGGGTAACACTTTACAATACGTGTGCACACATGTGCATTAATTTATGTTTAATTAATGCACTGATAATCACAAGTTAATGAAGAACTAAACAATTTATTAATGATTACTACATCAGCAACTAATGAACATTCTATATGATTCATAGATTAAGTAATAAATAAATTGTTATTAATTAAGTGTGTCATAATGTATTAATTCCCTAATAACCAATTTTATTAACTAATAGTGTAAATTCATGTGTTAATTAGCAAAATGGGTTCAAGTCATGCATTTAAACTTCCAGTTGTCTGCTTTAATTAATCATTAGCTATAACTATATTACTTAACAATTAGTTAATATTTTTGTGCCCCAGTAAGTAAAGTCATAACATAATGATATCTTTGCAAATCATTAGCTAATGATTAATTAAAGCAGACAACTGGAAGTTTAAATGCATGGCTTCAACACATTAAGGCGCATAACTGACTAATTCTATATCATAACCACAATGACATATTACTTAACAATTAGCTAATAGTTTTGTGCCTCAATAAGTAAAGTCATAACATAATGATATCTCTGCAAATCATTAGTTAATGAGTAATTAAAGCAGACAACTGGAAGTTGAAGTACATAGTACTACCACTGTAGTAACTAACACATGAATTTGCACTATTAGTTGATAAAATAAGTTATTAGGGAATTAATACATTATGGCACAATTAACTAATAACAATGTATTGATTACTTAATCTATGAATCATATAGAATGTTCATTAGTTGCTGATGTAGTAATCATTAATAAATTGTTTAGTTCTTCATTAACTTGTGATTATCTGTGCATTAATTAAACATGAATTAATGCTTATTTGTGCACACGTATTGTAAAGTGTTACCAGCTTTTGTATACACAATCTGACAGGATAGATAGAGAAAGAGTAGAGGTGGGTTTGGAGAACAGGTTGGGTGTCATCCGCATAGCAGTGAAAATGAATACCAAAGTTCTTTTAAAATTTTAAGATAAATATTAAGATAATATCAAAGATTAAGATCAATAATAAATAAATAAAGACCCAAAACTGAGCCCTGCAGAACCCCAGTAGTAAACTATGAAGGCGTTGATGTGTTGTACTTCAGTTGTACAAACTATGACCCATAAGATAAGATCGAAACTAAGTCATGATTCCAATAGACTCCAATCTGTTCAACTAAATATTTAGCTTGATTTGAGTGCGGAATTTGATACAATCTTGCAGAGTACATGTAGATAAAAGTCCTGGGCTGTAACAATCCATTTCAGGATTATAGAAAGAAATGGTCCATTTGAAATGGGGCAAAATGATCAAAGTTACTTGAACAAGTCTCAGTTTCTTAAGATTTTGGATGAAATTTGGGTTACTTCCTCCTGTGCTTAGAAGTTTTAAAGTGGAAAGAGTAGAAGTTAAGAAGTTAATCAGAACAAATATTGAAAGCACAACAACCTGATGCAGAAATGTTAATGAATATTTTCAAATTGTCTATTAAAAACTGCATCAAAGCTTCACAAAGATACAGAGTAAATGAGAATGAAAATAATCTGGCTGCTTCAACATGTTTTTATATTCCCTTCACCTAAGCTAATTAAACTTCAATTTTAAAGCATCAATGCTCTTTTAGTTCCAAAATGTAATAGAACGACATGGATTGGGCTTGAATACAGGTAAATGAGCATTAAAGGAAACCAGCATATGATCTAATTGGAAATCTCTCAGAAAAGGTCTAACAGCTGAAAATGCATATCAGAGCAAAAACCAAGATCACTGCCTGTAGAGCTCAGTGACAGACTTGCGTTAAGGCGATGATCTAGGGAAGAGTTCAGAAAAAAATCTGCTGCATTGAAGGTTGACAGAAGCATTCTCCATAATGGAAGATGATTGGAACAACTAGGACTCTAGAAAATGTCTTCCAGCCCCCATCCAAGCTGACAGAGCTTGAGAGGTGAAAAGGTGAGGCAAAGAATGGCAGATAATTGCCAAATGCAGATGTGCAAAGCTTGTCACATCAGACCCAAAAAGACTTGAGGCTGTAAAGGTGCTTCAACTATGTACTGAGTTAAGGGTATGAATACTTATGCAATGTGCTTATTTCAGTGTTTTATTTTTAATACATTTGTAAAATTTGCAAATCTGGTTTTTTCTTTGTCATGATTATGGTGTATGGAGTGTAAATTGATGTGGGGAAAAATAATTTAAAGCAGTTTAACATAATGCTGCAACAAAACGTAAAAAAAAATGAGGGGGTATGAATAATTTTGCAAGGCACTGTACATACCTGCATCAATATGAATAGTCAAGTCCCCAAGCAAGATAACATTAGGAAACAATGAACATAAGTTAAAAAAAAATCAAAAAGCTAATGTAGAATAAGAGAACATTTAAGATTGAATTTTCACTGCTGTTGAAAAAGGTGCTACATCACAAGCTTTTCTAAAGTGAAAGTAGATCTGGTCAACCGGAAAAGACATTTGAACAACAGGCTTCTGTTTTATTTTGTGTTAACCTACTGGCAGTGCAACGTTAGGAAGATATTGATACTTTAAAATAAAGCAAATAAATGTGTCATTTAGCTGATTTGTGATGAGCTGAGCGTTGATGAGAAGAGCGATGATGAGATGAGCGTTTGGCTGCGGCCAATCCTTTCTGCCAACCACGATAGTGAATGATTCCTCCTGCAACGACTGTAGCCACAAAAAACACAGCAATTGCCAGTCCAACACCACCGAACATCAGCACACGCTCTGTCAGTGTCACCACATCTACAGACAGACAGACAGACAGGAGAAATACTCGTGTTTGTACAGGTCTTAACTGATAACTACAATTAATGTTGGATCTCCACAGTAGAGCAGTGACAACAGGAAAATTGAACGGACAACATAACACTCAACATGTTACCTGTGTTGTCAGCATCTTGTACTGGCAGTTCTGTTACAAAAAGACATGTACATGAATGTCAAACACAGAATGGCAGCAAAACACTGTTTTTTTTGTGGGTCTTAAAACGTCTTAATTCACCCTTCCAACAGGGCCTTAAAAGGGTTTTTAATTGGAGTACAAATTCTTAAATATATAAAATCTTGGCATTAAATGTTGCATGCACTAAAAAAGAGACAATATTAATGTCAGTATTTTTGTAATTTTCCAATACAAATATCTCAAGATCAAGATATACATTTAATTCAGATGCAAAATTAATATACAAAGTAATGTCTTTTGAGAAATCAATATTGAGTAAAAAAAAAAAAAAAAAAAAAAAAAAAAAATTCTAATCACAAAACAAAATTGAGTTTATGCTTAAAGAACAAATATCTGCCAGTGGGGAATGAAAACTTAAGTGACTATATAAATAAAGTTGAATTAACTTGATTTGTCATTTTTCACTTCATTTTGAGAAATTGTAGTCAGTCACTGATTACATGATGAAAATTTTAGTTACATAATCTAAGTTACTCATTTTAAGTAATGTATTCTGATTACTTTTTAGATTACTTTTAACCAGTAACAGCGTTACTAACAGCATTATTTTTTTTACTGACAATAAAATGCGGTGTTACTAGAATTTATTATAATATTATTATAGTTCTATTTTTCAGTTCATCTGAACAGATGCACAACATGCCTGTATTTGACGAACAGTTAACTCTAGTGTGAAGGCACACAACTAGCCGTCGCTTTGTCTCTCACACACACAAAAAAGATACAGAGCGAGAGTCTTATATACCATACAGAATTACCGTGCTACATGTAAACAATATTCTTTGTTGTATTTTTCTGTCAAAATAACGGCATTCCTTTGGAAATGTTCATCTTTTAAGAACTGCTGGTTTCTCTGGTAGTAAGCGGGAAATAATGTGCAAATGGCAATCTCATTGGCTGGCACTCACCTATAGAGACAGAGCGCATTTAGGCCACGCCCACACCTGGCGTGTTTCAATGCTCTCCATTGACTTTGTATTGCAGGAAGCGGACTCCTTGGGCCCGTTTCAATTAGGGGGTTCAACCAGCTTTGAGTTTAAACTTGAACTGTGAGTTGAGTTACCCTGAGATGGGAAACACTGAGTTTTTGGTTTCAGAACAGCTGAACTGAGTTAGTTCAGTCCACTCTGAGTAGGTTGACTCTTAGTTTAGCACATGAACCACAACTATGAAAAGACCTGATCAATGGAGCTCCGAAATTATGATTCTCCATGGCAACAGCTCTTGCCAAAAATACCTCTGCACATTTAGTCAATGCTTATTATTTTTAATCACGGTTATAATATCAAAGGAAAATCCTGCAGAACGGTAGGTTATTGAACTAATATAAATGTTCATGATGTCCCACAGGCAAAAGAAATAAAAGGATATGAAACGGCTAAAAATGAAGTCTAAAAACACAGTTGAATCAGGTAAAGCTTTAACCATAAAAGGTTCATGGGTGACTTTTCGAACATTTTAAATATTAAATAAATATCATTCAGTGTGTATTTCAATGTGCAGCAGCTTTTTGCACATAGTCTAATGCTCTTTTCACATAATTAAATATTCTCTAATCCAAACGGTTGCATTTCTTACTTAGAGTAATGAAATTAACATTTGACTTCTACTCAGCCAATAATGAAGAACAGATGAAATGAAGATGGCAATATCAAATATTAGAAGAATATTAAAATCCAACATGAAAAAGAATAAATGTTGCTCATAAAGAGCATTAGAGTAAGGCACACTTTCTTTACCGCTCTGGATACAGCGGCCCCACAAATGTGCTCTATATCCCTGCTGTTATATAGAAAACTACCAATTAAAAATGCTGCTGCTCAAATAAATACATGCAGCATGCACTTGGATATGGCAAAAAAAAAAAAAAATCTACATAATCCTGTATATATTAAAATAATCCTGTGTATAAAAGGACATGCTGTTTTTGTCAACTTGACAGTGTCTGCATGATGAAAATATGTGTAATGAATGAATGCACCTGCACTGCAAAAATACTGTTTCCAATCAAAATATCTAAAGATTCTTAAAACAAGATGCAGTTTCTATGTAAGAAAAAAAATGATATAAGATATTTAGTCATTTAGGTATATTTTTATATAAATTATCTGTCAGTTAGGTAAGAAAAATAATCGTGTCGCTCTGTCTCTATTATCGTCCCTGTTTTGATTTCAGCAAATCAGTTTGAGCGAACGCAGACAACGTGATTAATATTCATGAACCCAACAGCTCGTAATCCTTATTGTGTTTTATATCGTTATTAGTTTTATCTTATCAGTATTAAGTTTTTTTTCCCCCTTTTTTTTTATAACAACGAGTCCTAAGTTCAGGCAACATGACAAATATGCATTCATAAATGGTTATTCTAATTACTAAAGTTCAACACTAACTGATCATAATATCATATTATAATGCTTGACTGACTGATGCTAAGTGTATTTTTAGATATTTAATATTAGACTGGTGAGTAAACTAAAAAATGTACCATCCATTGGTGATTATATTGCCAGGTGTCCGTAGAGGGTTGATAATATTTACAGTAATTTATTGAATGTAATAGGTGTCTCTCACATTGTCCCACAGCAACAATAAAATAGTGTAGATTAGTGTACAATGTTTTATATTAATAATTTATTCTATTTAGTGTCCATTTCATTCATTTAACCGATTTAATATTGGGGACATCCAAGTTATTTGACACATTTGAACATTTAATTTTTCAAAAAGTTTAGTAACTTGCATAATTGTTTCATGGTCTAATTGCTTGTGAGGTGCTTTTTTCGCCAAAATTCAGAAGCATGAATTGCGGAATTATTTACATGTGATTTACATGGTCAATCTATTTTGTGACCGAAAACGTCTCGGTTACGTATTGTAACCCTCGTTCCCTGAAGGAGGGAACGGAGACGTCTCGTCGAGACCGACGAATTGGGATATCGCCTGGATAGACCAATCTACTTCGTGTGTATACAAACGAGCCAATGAATATTGGCATGCATGATTGCAGCCAGCTGCGGCTGATCACAGCGTGAGCATATAATACGCAGCAGGTGCATGCATCATCAAGGTTTCGCTGAGGAGCTGGGACAGGCCCGGCCGTACAGCGGTGGTACAGGAGCCTCGGCGACGGGACGAGACGTCTCCGTTCCCTCCTTCAGGGAACGAGGGTTACAATACGTAACCGAGACGTTCCCTATCAGTCGGTCCGTTCGACGTCTCGTCGAGACCGACGAATTGGGATCCCTAACAAAGCGCCGTGGCTGCTGTCCCTTCCAGTGTCCTGAGCGGGCCCCCTGGGACCCGTTACTGGCTTTGGCCAGGGGCTCGCATCAAGGAGAGTCAGTCACTGCTTTATAACTCAGCACCATCTATTTCAGTGAAACTGAAGCACTGGGAATATGCGGAGCTCACGTCCTTCCGATAGGAGGTTCGGAGCAATACACATATAACTCAATTCCGGTTTATATGGAAGATTGGAGGTGATTGAACCCTCGTATACTGGTAGAAGTACTACCGGGGAAACACACAGCCTCTAGGGCGCAATGTGGAATTGTAAGAGATGCAACTGAGTCTCTACGTAGAGCCTAGCCCTCTATCGGTTCTGAAGGATTCATCGAGTGAGGGCCTGACGCCTGACGTTCCGCTACGTCGGCTGTCAAGCTCAGCGGAGGAGCTCGACAGAGCTACTCTTAGGTTACTCTGGAGCAGTATAGCAAGCCGACCCGAGGCCTCTCTGTGCCTACCCGTTTGAGGTGAGAACACAGGAGGAAACTGTGTCTACACGAAGGCTATAGAACCTTGTGAACGTGTTAGGGGTCGCCCAGCCCGCCGCTCTACAAATGTCATTTAGCGAGGCGCCACGAGCCAATGCCCAGGAGGATGCGACACTCCTAGTCGAGTGCGCTCTCAGCCTGAGGGGGCAGGGCACACCCTGAACCTGATAGGCCAGGGTAATGGCATCCACTATCCAGTGGGCCATCCTCTGCTTGGAGACGGCATTCCCCTTCTGCCTGCCTCCATGACACACAAAGAGCTGGTCTGAGGTCCTGAAGCTTTGTGTCCGGTCAACGTAGCATCTAAGTGCTCGGACGGGGCAAAGCAAAGCTAGGGCTGGGTCTGCCTCCTCCGAGGGCAGCGCTTGCAGGCTCACCACTTGGTCCCTGAAGGGAGTCGTGGGAACCTTGGGCACATAACCTGGCCGGGGCCTCAGTGTTACCTGGGAATCCGCCGGGCCAAACTCTAGGCACGAATCGTTGACCGAAAATGCATGCAGGTCTCCTACCCTCTTGATGGAAGCCAATGCAAGCAGGAGCAGAGTTTTCATTGAGAGAAACTTCAGCTCAACTGACTGCAAAGGCTCAAAGGGAGCCTGCTGCAGTGCTGAGAGCACTAGCGACAGGTCCCAAGAGGGCACGGAAGGGGGCCTAGTGGGATTCAATCTCCTGGCTCCCCTAAGAAACCTGGTGACCAGGTCGTGCTTCCCTACCGACCTTCCTTCTATGAGGTCGTGGTTGGCAGCTATAGCAGCCACATAGACTTTAAGGGTTGAGGGGGACAGCCTACGCTCCAACCCTTGCTGCAAAAAGGAGAGCACGGTTCTGATCGGGCATCTTCGGGGGTCCTCTCCCCGGGAGGAACACCAATCAACGAACAGGTTCCATTTAAGGGCGTAGGCATGTCTAGTAGACTGCGCTCGCGCCGAAGTAATAGTGTCAACTACCCCTTGGGGTAGGTCACTTAGAACCTCCGCGTCCCGTCCAGGGACCAGACATGTAATTTCCAGAGGTCTGGACGCGGGTGCCACAAGGTGCCCCGTCTCTGAGTCAGAAGATCCTTCCTCAGAGGAATTTGCCAGGGAGGGGCTGTCGCGAGGAGCATGAGTTCGGGGAACCAGGTCCGAGTGGGCCAATAAGGGGCTACCAGAAGGACCTGCTCCTCGTCCTCCCTGATCTTGCACAATGTCTGTGCGAGAAGGCTCACTGGGGGAAACGCATATTTGCGGAGGCCCCGCGGCCAGCTGCATGCCAGTGCATCCGTGCCGAGTGTGCCCTCGGTCAGGGAGAAAAAGAGCTGGCAGTGGGCTGTCTCCGGGGAGGCGAACAGATCTACTTGAGCCTCGCCGAAGCGTCTCCAAATCAGCTGAACCGACTGGGGGTGGAGTCTCCACTCTCCGGGAAGCGCAGCTCGTGAGAGCTCGTCGGCCACACGGTTGAGCAACCCGGGAATGTGAATGGCACGAAGCGACCTCAGATGCTTCTGACTCCACAAGAGGAGATGACGGGCGAGTTGCGACATGCGACGGGAGCGTAGACCGCCTTGCCGGTTGATGTACGCAACGGTCGCAATATTGTCTGTACGGACCAGCACGTGTTTGCCACGTAGGTGCCCCTTGAGGCGGAGCAGGGCGAGACGTACTGCAAGCAACTCGAGGCAGTTGATGTGCCAAGTCAGCTGGGGGCCCGTCCAAACCCCTGAAACTGCCTGTCCGTCGTACGTGGCTCCCCACCCGGTGGCGGAGGCATCCGTGTGAACCACAGCATGCCTGGAGACCTGTTCCATGGGTACTCCAGCCCGTAGGAATGAGAGGTCTGACCACGGGGTGAAAGTCTGGCGGCAAGCCGGAGTTATCTGAACCCGGTGAGAGCCGCGAAGCCACGCTCTCCTCGGGACTCGGCCATGGAGCCAGTGTTGAAGCGGTCTCATATGGAGCAGCCCGAGCGGTGTCACCGCCGAAGCTGCTGCCATATGCCCCAGGAGCCTCTGAAATTGTTTCAGTGGGACCGCTGTCCTGCTCTTGAACGTGTCTAGGCAGTTCAACACCGACTGAGCACGTTCCTGCGTGAGGCGTGCTGTCTGGCTGACCGAGTCCAGTTCCATACCGAGAAAAGAGATTCTCTGTGTTGGAGAGAGTTTGCTCTTTTCCCAGTTGACCCGAAGACCCAACTGGCTGAGGTGTGCGAGCACCAGGTCCCTGTGTTCGCATAACTGAGCCCGAGACTGTGCTAGGATGAGCCAGTCGTCGAGGTAGTTGAGAATGCGAATGCCCTGTTCTCTGAGGGGAACAAGGGCCGCCTCCGCGACCTTCGTGAAGACACGGGGGGAGAGGGACAGCCCGAAGGGCAGGACCTTGTACTGATATGCCCTGCCTTCGAACGCGAACCGCAGAAAGGGTCTGTGGCGCGGAAGGATTGAGACATGAAAGTACGCGTCCTTCAGGTCGATCGCTGCAAACCAATCTTGGGGACGGACACATTTGAAAATGTGTTTCTGAGTGAGCATTTTGAACGGTAGCCTGTGAAGGGCCCTGTTCAAGACGCGCAGATCCAAGATCGGTCGAAGCCCGCCGCTTTTCTTGGGTACTATGAAGAACGGGCTGTAAAAGCCTGTCCTCATATCGGCTGGAGGGACCGGCTGTATCGCTTCCTTCGCCAGCAAGGAAGCGATCTCTGCACGCAAGATGGGAGCATCTGCGGCCCTGACAGAGGTGAAGTGAATCCCTCTGAACTTGGGAGGGCGCCGGGCGAACTGAATCGCATAGCCGGAAGTGATGGTCCGAAGGAGCCAGCAAGATGGGCTGGGAAGCTCTTTCCAGGCCCCCAGAAAATGAACAAGCGGCACAAGGGGGACCATCGGCGTACCCGCGGGGGAGCAGCGATGAGGGGGGCAGGGCCCCTGCCTCACAGTCTCGTTGCCGGACCGGGGCGGGGTCAGAGCGTCTGTATGTTGAGTGTGTGAGACGCTTACCTGCGTATGAGCCGATGGTGCGTGAGTAGTCCGTCTCGCCGTACTCTCGAACCGCCCATCGTCGCTCGCTGGCGAGGGGGGAGGACGGGTGAGGTGCAGGGATGACCTGCGCACTCCCCGTAGTCCCACATGGGGACCCAGAGATAGAGAAATTTGCTCTTTTGTCGAGTATTTGGGTACCACCGACCTGACGGTCGGTGGCGGGGAAAAAACAAACAAAAGATTCTCCGCCCGGCCCTCCTCCGGGGGAGGGAGTGGTGCGGTCACCATCTCCCGAAGAGCAGCATCCTCCATCTCTGGGTCGCCCGTCTCAGGGTCTCTTGCTCTTACGCTTCCCACTGGTCTTTGTGGGGGCCTGGACGGGCTGGGCGGCTGCCCGGCGACCGGCTCCACGGCGCCGTTGTGAAGGCTGCTGCGGTGGCTGCTGTGGAGCGGAGGCGGAAGCCGGGGGCCGCCCTCGGCGACGAGCAGACTGGGGTGCCGCCGGCGGACGGGTGGAGGCAGCAGCTGTACGCCGGGGCAGGATGTGACTGATGGCCTCAGTCTGCTTCTTGGCCGCGGAAAACTGCTGGGCGAAGTTCTCCACAGCGTCGCCGAAGAGGCCGGTCTGGGACACCGGAGCGTCGAGGAACCTGGTCTTATCGCAGTCCCTCATATCAGCCAGACACAGCCAGAGATGGCGTTCCTGGACCACCATGGTGGACATGGCACGACCCAGAGACCGCGCGGTCACCTTCGTCGCACGTAGCGCGAGGTCCGTGGCGATACGAAGTTCACGGAGAACTTCTGGGTCGTGACCACCCTCGTACAGGTCTTTCAGTGCCTGGGCCTGATGCACCTGTAGCAACGCCATAGCGTGAAGGGCGGAACCAGCGGAGCCGCAGGCCGCATAGGCACTGCCGATCAGAGCCGACGAGTGCCTACAGGCCCGGGACGGGAGCGACGGATTGTTGCCCCGCCAGGTGGAAGCGGCGCCCGGACACAGTTGCATCGCAACCGCACGCTCCACCGGCGGGACGGCCGTTAGGGAGGAAGTCCCACTCGAGCGGTTTCGGGCAGTGAAAGGTGCCGTCCACGTTCGGGTGAGTTCTTCATGCACCTCCGGGAAGAATGGCACCGGGGTGGGGCGCTGAGAACCAGCGCGGGCCACCCCGAGATACCAGTCATCCAGCCGGGAGGGGTCGGGACGTGATGGAGGGTTCCATTCAAGCCCTACCCTCTCGGCGGCCCGGGCAAGCATAGCCATCATCTCCGGGTCAGTATCGGGCACCGCTGACCGCCCAGTGGACGACAGTGTGCCCTCCTCCTCCTCAGAGAGGTCTGGCTCTCCCCCCGATGCTGCAACCGACATCTGTTCGTCGGGGGGGGCCCCAAAAGTAACGGGCGGTACCCCTAAGGGAGGTCCAACCCGCTCCCCTGAGAGCCCCGGTGGCGACGGAGTGTCGGTGGAAGGAGGAGCCCCCGCCGATGGAATGGGCGGGGGGTTCCTCACCGTCACCGTCAGACCGGGCAGCCCTCTGCTTCCAGCGACAACGCCCCCCCGGCGTTTGCCTGGAGGAACGTTCGTTCTGGGCAGAGGGACTGGAACCCCGCCCCTTTGCAGGAAACGGAGTCTGGTCCGCAGCTCCGTGATGGTCATCCCCCCACAATGAGGACATGACTCATCCACGAACGCTGCCTCAGCGTGTTGTAAGCCCAGACACGTGAGGCAGTGTGCGTGGCCATCACCCGGCGCCAGGAAACGGCCGCACCCAGAAACGCACGGGGAGAAAGGCATGACGCCTCGTCTTTAAAAAGACGCTCAACCCGTGGAGCTCTTTTTTAGAAATTCACTCTTTTCAAAAATTGCTCTTTTAGGAATTTGCTCTTTTAATGCTGAGGCGCACAGGGGAGATGGCCGCAGCAACACAGAAGGTGGATGGTGAAGACCAGCTGTGTGCTTCCACTCGACACGGAAGACCACGCCGCTGAAGCGCCGTGCCGCCAACACAAAAGAGACAAAGGAAGGTGAGTGTTGCTTCTTGGCTCGTTCCACAATAATGGTCCAGCTCCGAAGCGAAAGCTTGATGATGCATGCACCTGCTGCGTATTATATGCTCACGCTGTGATCAGCCGCAGCTGGCTGCAATCATGCATGCCAATATTCATTGGCTCGTTTGTATACACACGAAGTAGATTGGTCTATCCAGGCGATATCCCAATTCGTCGGTCTCGACGAGACGTCGAACGGACCGACTGATAGGGAACTACAGTAATAATAGTCATTTTGGAAAGGAACCTTTCAGAGAGAAAAAAGAAGGAATGAGAATCAATGAAGTATGAATAATTTACCTGCCATTTTATGAACATGTAATCTATGAGAAGTAACTGTAATCTGATTATGAATATTTTAAAATGTTATATAATTTTAATATAAAGATGGGCTTAATTTTTGGAACCTGATTACGCAATACAGATTACATGTAATCAGTTACTACCCAGCATTGATTATGCCAGAAGTTTGAACACATCCATTCATTCCTCTGTCTGATCATCTGATCATTTAAGACATTCATCAGCCATCATCATGAGATGCTTTTAAACACCAGTGAAGGAGAAACATGTATGATGAGCACTTCAAGATGCTTTCGCCTCACTATTCACTACTGAATGCAATTTTAGGTGTCTACAAAGCACATTCCTGCCTTTTTTTGTAAGAAAAAGAGACATTTTGACAAACATTTGATAGTGTTTGTGACCTGAAAATTTACTCTGATATGCAAAAGGCATCTATAAAGTAAAATATTTGACTCATAAAAGCACAGCTTCCACCAGAAATGGCTAAATCCATATCCATAACCAAGAAACAAACAAACATATACGGCTCATCTTACTCATTCCTCCTTTCACTGATGAATTAATAAATGTGTAATTGGAAGTTAAACTGAAATCTGTTACCGGTACACCGATCCTCAGCAGGACGACCCTCGATCTCTAGTCTGATGGGTTCGTCAAAGAGCATCTCTGGAGTGTCAGACTTTGTTCCACAGAAATAAAGACCAGAGTCTGATTCTGTTACTCCGGAAATAACCAGCGTGGTTCTGGTGATCCGTGAGTCTGCAGTAATATTCAGACGAATAGGGTTTGGATTGTAGGTGGTCAGAAATCGTCTTCCAGTTATGTCTGTCCGTGCAGAAATCAGTAGATTGAATCGTTTAGATCTGAGGTGATACCAGGCGATTTCATATCGGTTTCTCATGCTGCAGTTTAGACTGATGCTTTCTCCATTCTGAACTCTTAGCACATCAGAAGATCCTTGGACTGATGCATCTGAAGAGACATTGATAATAATTACATTTTATATGTTTAGAATAATTATAAATATTAAAATAATTGTAAGTTTGATCATTTACCACTTGAAGTGACTTGCAATTGTTTCCAAAAATTTCCAAACCAAAGTACACACAAGAATATGTATTTTTTCATTTTGTCTTGACAGGTTTCTGCGCAAGGTGCAAAGACTTAAACCACACTGCTGTTAATTTCCTTTAGTCAAAGCTTCTACCTGCTTTTCCGGCTGGGGCTGTGAAAACATCTGTGTGCAACGCCATCATAAAATGTGCTGTTTTCTCAGTACAACTGTGGTTTGCATCATATACTTAGTTCACAAAGTGCTACCTGTAAATGTGTATGTAACTGCATAAAGAATATTCCAAGCACATAAACAGATACAGTACAGATCGTCAATCACATATCTTTCTCCCGTCCCTAATTGGATTATTTTTGCTGACACAATAATTTTTTATCTTAATAATATGTAACCCTGGGCCACAAAGTAGCAGAGTTATATTTGTAGCAATAGCCAACAGTACAGTATATTATGATTTTCTTTTATGCCAAAAATCATTAGGATAATAAGTAAAAATCATGGTCCATGAAGATATTTTGTCAATTTCTTACTAGTAGTATCTTACAAAAGGGAGTACACCCCTCACATTTCAGCAACCATTTTAGTATATCTTCTCAAGGGACAATACTATAGAAATGAAACTTGGATATATTTTCGAGTAGTCAATGTGCAGCTTGTATAGCAGTATAGATTTACTGTCCTCCGAAAATAACTCAACATACAGCCATTATTGTCAAAATAGCTGGCAACAAAAGTGAGTACACCCTAAGTGATAGCAGTGACAGCAGTATGTTGTTTAACCATGCAAAGCCACATGTCCTATTCATCATGTTTATGTTTTTGTCTGCTTAACAGGACCATACAAAGTTGTGTATCTTGTATTAGAGCAGTTCAAATAAGCTGCTTATTTTAAGTACAATTCTCTCATACTGACCACTGGATGTTCAACATGGCATCTCATGGCAAAGAACTCTCTGAGGAATTGAGAATTAGAATTGTTGCTCTCCACAAAGATGGCCAAGGCTATTAGAGGATTGTCCCTCAAGAAGATATACTAAAATGGTTGCTAAAATGTGAGGGGTGTACTCACTTTAATGACATACTGTCTAAATATATAATTTTTGATTAGTTATATGCATTTGCTAAGAACTTCATGTGGACAACTTCAAAGGTGATTTTCTCAACATTTTTATTTTTTTGCACCCTCAGATTGCAGATTTTCAAATAGTTGTATCTTGGCCAAATATTGTCCTATCCTAACAAACCATACCATACATCAATGGAAAACTTCAGCATTCAGGTGGTTGTACCTTATGACTGGTTTAGTGGTCCAGGGTCACATATGTACTATTTTTATCATACACATCAGTCAAAATGTAATATTCTCTTCGACATAGTGTGGCCTTAAAATTGTTAGTTTCTGTTGCTTTACCTGATCTTGTTAGAGGATTACTATTACTATTATTTTTTCTTCTTCTTCGAAAGAGTAAATTTAGTTAATATCTCTGAGATTTTCAAGCTACAACCACCAAACTCGTTTCAGACCTTCAGACTGATTTTATAACCGATATGACTGAAAATCAGATTTTTTAACTACGAAAAGTCCCACAGACTTCCATTGAGGTGCCAATGAAACCAGTTGTGCTCAGTCCTGTTCTTGGAGATCTTCATCCCTTATCGAACACATCTGAAACAACTAATTAGGATTTTTATGTGTACTGAATTGCACCTCTCTAAAAGCCTCTGAAGTTAAATGATGTCACCTTTCTCTAAAATAGTAAAATGGTTTCATATGAGATGTGCATGTGGAATGTCCCCTATAAGAAAAGGCTATTCATGTCTTCTATTCATCCTAAGTCTGTTTAGGCCTGTGAAGTTGAATAATGTAATGTATCATATAGTCTTGTAAGTGGGAAGACATGGCAGTTGTGGCCTACTGATTAGTCTTTCACTTTCACTTTGATAGTGTTTAAAATTCAGTTAAGTTTGTGGTTAACATTGTGCTTGTGGTTGGCGACATGTTATGTTTGTGTATTTGCCTCCGTTCAGTGAGCAACTGATGTATTGCAGTGACAAGTAACTTCTACTTTATTTGCAAAGCAAGCTTTAGAATGTTTAAAATTTTCTAAGCAATTAATTGTGTAATAGATTGACAAATGTTTGGTAGACTTTACCGAATTGAGTGCGTCATATAAGCCTTTTTACTCAAAACACAGCATGAAATCTTACAATTGAGCAGATTCCATAAGATGTTTTTACAGAAGCATGGTCTGTAATGATTATGATGGAATGAAGGCTCATTATCTCAAAAACACTTTAATAAAATTGTTTCATAAGTATGCATATATTATCGAGTGTCCCCTATAAGAACTGACCAATCTTTTTTTTTTTTTTACTTATTAGAGTGAAGGTCTTTATGGGCTTCTGGAGTGAAATAATAGTGTATTTCTCAAGAACGCTGCAGCAATTAAGTAACCTTGTATATGAACCAAGTATTATAACCCCCAACTACTCCCTGGGTGCCCGAGTAAAAATAGCTGCCCACTGCTCTGGATGGGTGTTCACGGCGTGTGTGTGTGTGCGCACACACTTGGATAGGCACAAATCACGACCCTCAAGTACAATAAAGCAATCTCATTAGCAATGTAGGTATTTAGAAAGAATGTTTGAGTTATTCTTTTTAAATAACATTTACGTTATAGTACATTTATAAAACACTACATTAAGATTATAATACACTTAAACTAAAATCATTACAATAATAGCACACACTCTTTTTGAAACAAGTCACTTTTATATATAACACTTGCTAAGAAAATAGCACAAATAACAGAATACATACATTTACAAAACACAATTCAAAGATCACAGTATCAGTCCACTAAAGAATAAAACGCACTGCTTGTTAAAAGCATGAAATGATAAAAGCACGGTCAGCTTTAAAATGCTTTGGCTACTACTATGGCTTGGAATAATTTACATTACCCAAGAATGGCAAGAAGGTAGCAGATACCAAATATTTCCTTGCTCTAAAAGAAAATAAAGATTTATTTCTGTAGTGAAACCCCAATTTGAGCTTAAGTTTTAAGCTTACGTAAATTAAAGCTGATAGAGCACAGCAGTAAATAGCAGTTTCATCTACATACAGACGGTACTTGGCATTTGGAATGTTATTGCATAAATTATTTATATACAAGGAAAATCAGATATGGTGCCAGTACAGACCCTTGAGGGACACCTTTGGAAAGTGAAAAGATAAAGTACAATCGTTTAAAAGCATACACTGTATTCCTGAAAGACAGTTGGCAAACCATTTAATAGCATTTTCAGAGAGGCTAACAATGGAGAGTCTTTTTAAAAGTATGTCACAATCAACTCTGTTTCTTAACGTATCAAAGGCTTTTGACAGAGCTGAACAACTTTGTTTACAATCTAAAGCATAACTTAACACTTTCATAGCACTTTATATATATAAAAAAAATTAAATATTTTTAGCTGAGCAGCCTATCATTTTCTTGAAGAAAATGCACAGTACATTTGCTGCCTTCATCCTTAAATAAGGGCAACTTGTTTGACACCCATTTTTCTCAGAATGATTTACCACTCCAACTGAACTCCACACTGCTATTATTTTGAACATGCCCTTTTCAATGAATGATTGAATTACACTGAATCAGTAACATGGAAATCATGACTGTTGGGTCTGCTAGTTTTCTATTACTCTAGTACACCTAGTAAAGTGTTTGCCAGGTAGAAATATAATTTCTATCAAACACAGTGATTGATCTGGTTAGTGGAATGCTGTAAACCCCCCCCCCCCCCTTTTTTTTTTTTTTTTACAGCTGGGATTGTTTACAGCTACATTTGGGATTGTTTGAAGCAGCTTTTAAATTGCATTTTGTAAGTTCAAACCACTGAAATCCACTGTAGGGAGAAAAATCCTGAAATGTTTTCTCTAAAAAAACAATTTGTTTTCGACGGCAGAGATGAACATCTTTGATGGCAAGGGGGTGAGTACATTATCTGGTAGTTTTTTTTTTCTGGAACTTCTCTTTTAAATACAGAGCTACAATTTTATAAACCCCTTTTACATAAAAAAAAAAAAAATAAAAAAATTTAAACATTTTGTTTAGTGTCTGTACACCCCCCCCCCCCAACCTAACCCCCCTTGCTTGTGTTTTCCATCTTCTAGTGTCAGTCTCCATACCCCCCACCCACAGTCCTTGATTCTGAACTGGGATGTGGGCAGCTATAGAAAACAACTGAAGAGACAAATCAAAAATAGCAGTGCAGCATTCGGTCCAACTCCAGTCCTACACGAACCACCTTCAGGGGAGAGAGGGCAAGTCTATTAATCCATCTTACTCAGTTTCAAAATAAATAATAACAACAACAGTAATATTCTAAAACACATCCCTTCAGTGGTCTACTTACTATTTTGTTTATCAGGGGATTCTTCAACTGATTCTGTAAAATATATTTAAAAAAGGTATCAATTCAGTTTTAAAGCATAAGTGTTAATACATCTGTGGCTACATTCACACAACAGCAGATTATGGTTGTCAGTCCTGTGTGGAGAGCTAAATGCAGTTCTGTCAGTTTTGAGAGTAACAACCACATTCTAGAAACACAATCCTTTACATTTAAAACCAAACTGAATATTCAAGAGCTAATTCATTATGTGCAACTAGTTTATTGTCTTGCTGATTATCAGATAATACAGGAAACACTTTAGAACACAAATTCGAAAGGTAGATTAACACTAAGTGCTAAATTCGAATAAAATGTTGTGCGGCCAAGTAGTCGAGTATATAAATAATGTTACTCACTAATTGTCCACTTTTGTTTAAATGAAGGATTGCAGAAATGAGTACACCCTAGATTTAATTAATCAAATGTATAATTTTCTAGTACTCAGTATGTCTCTGACCCTTCTTGGCACTGAGTGTACAAGTTCATGACAAAATGCCAAATCTTTTGCTGGCTCTAAGACACTTGCATGGTTTTTCCCCTGCTCTTTTCTAGCAATTGTTTCATCACTAAATGAAAACTTAGACCTGATTACTTCAGGAGCCTTGTCACAAGTCCATTGTTTTTGAATGTCAGTATTACTTCTGCTGTGTTTTCACACTTAAAACAATAATTTGCTAAGAAATAAGTCTCCTGGCAGTTTTCTCTCAAGTGGTTGTTAGAAGTTAAGAGTACGATTCAGTGGGCTATATAACACTTTTAATTGTCATGAAATTACTTGTCTTTAAAAGTTTTGGTTCAATATAATTACCTGTTGATCAGAAATTGCCTTAAACCTATGCTTCAGTAGGGTGTACTCATTTTTGCAACACAACATTTGATCACTTTAAGAAAATTGTATTTTCCTGAAAGATTTTGACATTCTCTTTGGTCACTGACCAAGAAACATTATATCTCCAAAGAACCCCAACATGTCTTCTAAGTAAAGAGTAAGTTTTAGAGGGGGTGTACTCATTTATGCTTTGCACTGTATATGTACCTGTGGGTAAATTATGAAAGGATTTCAATTGTTTTGTAAAAAAGTACATGTCAAAAATCAGTTGAACCCCTCAAAGTAACAGCTTAAAAAAAAAAAATAAAGTGTTACATTCCAAAATTATGATGTTGCCTGTATGATTAATTCATTTTTGAGAATGATTGTTTTCTCTCACCTCTTACAGTCACATTGGCCAGGGTTCCTCCTGATGAGTTCAGTACTCTGTATGTCCCTGCATCACTTGATGTAAAGTTGTCAATGGTCAGGAAGCCATTTTCTTCTGTCAGTCGACTAGTCAGGGCACCCCGTTTATTACTCCACACTTCTGTGTGGCCGGCTTTTGCCAAATGCTCAATGCTAACAGCCTTGCGCGGAAGATGAACAAGAGTCAGCTTTTCATCCTTCCTTCCTTCTAAATTAACTGAAGAGAAATGAAACAAGAGCACAACTGTTTTTCATGATGTTTTTTTTTTTTCATTTTTTCATGATGTGTGGTATTACACTGGTGTCACGTAATAAACAAAACAAAACAAAAAATACAACTGGTGATAAATGAAAGCAACAAAAGCTTTTTGACCTTACCATTAACATGGACGTCATAAGTGTAGCTGGCATGTGGTTTACTGTTGACATAAACGTCTAACGTGTAACTTCCAGCATCAGTGATCTTCAGGTTCTGCAGAATGATGTCACATTTATCACTCTTGTGCACGCGGCCCCTGAAATGTGTATCCTGATTGGCACCATAAGCAATTATGGACCCAAATTTCAGAACAGCATCTACATTGTCTATGTTGCTTAAATTACATGGCAGGGTAATGGTGTCACCCTTTTGTCCCACAACAGTTAGAGAAGCAGCACCTACAATTAAAAACAACATTGAATCACTATACAGTATTGATACTAATGTGTGATACAAATCATTTTTATTTACACATACTCACCAGGCAAAGACAACAGCAAAATCAAGAGGCACCTAATACAAAAGAAAACATGGTGGTTATATGGAACTCAAATCTTACCTAAAGTAAAATATAATATATAAATACAGTTGTGGCCAAAATGATTAGAACACTAGTATTTTCACCAGCTAAAAAATGGTTTTAAGTCAGTTATTTATATATTTTGCGATAGTGTGTCAGTAGTAAATATCAGTTTACATTTCCAAACATTCATTTTGATATTAATTGTAATGATCCAGTGAGATCAGGAAAGGGAGGTGTACCTGTGCAGCTCGTACGTTACACGTAGTGTTGTCACGGTACCAAAATTTCAGTATTCGGTACCAATACCAGTGAAAATCCACGGTTCTCGGTACCAATTTCGGTACCAAAGTAAAACACAATTAAATTAATTGAACAAAATTTTTTTATTAATAAAGTTAAAGAAAAATAAAATGTGCAAAAACCAATGTCATTCATTATACTTATCTAAATTTAGTTTCAGGTTTTTCCAAGTAATAAAAGTATTTCAAGGATTGTAAACATTTTAATTATTAAATAACAACTAAATAAATTACAGGCATTCGAAAATTGTACACAAGCTTCATCCAAAAGTTTGTTTCTGCTGCTTATAAAAACATCTGTAACTGTTGTCTTGTTTAGAGTTTGCTGGGGTGTTTCATGATCTTCCTCAATCTGCAGCTGTAAAAAGAAAATATAATACATTTAAGTAAAGCAGTGGGCTAAGTCTGACCAGATGCAACATTAGATCATTGACACCAGCAAAAATATTAATTTTCAGTAAATAACAAACCTCAGCTTTTATAATAAATTTAGATAAGATTACATATATTAAGTTAGCTGTCTATCACAGATAGAAAATGCAGTATTGAAAACTCTTTACAATACGATTTCATTTGTTAGACAACATGACCTTACAAAAAAAAAAACAGTAGTTATATGGCAATTATTCTTCTTAAGGTTAGGCTCATTTCAACATTTACTAATCCATAAAATCATTTTAAACTATTAAACATGAACAAACATGAATGATCATGTGTTTGTATTGAATAACATTTTGAATTAATGTTGTAAAAATATATTGTTCACTTAAGTTTGTTAGATAATGCATGAATTTGATCTTATTGTAAAGTATGACAAAACTAAACTGGAGATCAAACGTGTTTTATTTGACTGTACTTTTATTTAAATCCAAACTGCGTTCATATTTAATAATAAAAAGCTTTATGAACCTGCTAGAGTTATCCAGCCAAGAATAAGAACGTTTTCTGACAGACTGATATTAAGCATAATATTAAGACAGACGTTGTTAACGATGCATTTGTACATTCTTTAACACACATATTTTGGATAAACAGGCCTTTTGTGTGTATAAGTAGTACATATATCATGTATTTCTTTTTTCTTTTATCCTAATAAAAATTATGGGAGCGTTAAATAGCCCAAAATCGTCCCAAAGCCCAGCATATTAGCGTTAGCCGCTTATGCTAACGATTAACAACATTACAATTCGACATTCAAATTAAAATATGCAATAATGTTCTTAACAGAAGCTCGAAATATCAAATTAAATTGAAACATACCTTACTTGAACTATTTTATTTGATCCTGCAGTCGGTCTTCACTGTGTTTTGTTCAGTTTGATGCGTTTCCTTCTTTTGAGAGAACCTAGACGATCTATGATGTTCGCCTTCAGCCGAGAATCGAAAATGTTTGTAGCATGCCTGGCTCTTCCTTGTCAACAAGTGGATTCAGAGCGACCGCAGCAGCGCCGAGGAGAGCGCAACTGCGCAGTGCGCACCTTTTAGATAGCGCGTCAAGAACCGGGTCGACCGGATAGTCGGTACCACCGGTACTAAAGAAAACCTGGAACCGTAACATTTAATTTTTTTTAGTACCGACTTGGTACCGAAGTACCGGGACTTTTGACAACACTAGTTACACGCATGCAATAAACCGCTGACTCATGTATTTTTATTATAATTTGCACTCAATGTAGTGCAAATATTAAGCACTGTGATTTTTTTATTTATTTAATATATACATGCAGCACTAAATCCTGCTCGATCTCTGCAAGCGATGTGAGTTTGAGACGCTTATAACGTGCATTTGAAAAAATTACACGCCCCAAACTATTTTAAGAGAAGCGTTTATAAATCAGGGCCCATATTCACAAAATATTTTAAGGCTAAAAGTAGCTAATAACTTGCCGAATTAGGAGAATATTTTAAAAAACAATGGTTGTGTCCATCCCACTGTAAATTTAGAACTAACTTTTTGCTCTTGATGCAAATTGTAATTTGTAGCCCTTTGCTTTTAATGTGGTTTAAAGGTGGCCCCCTTAGCCTTTGAATTTAAGTACCCATGGATTAGACCAAAATGAGATTCACTGGCATTGCTACATTGTAAATAAAAACATCTGTAAAATGGGGGGGGGGGGTGTTTTAGGGATGTTTTAGGTTTAATTCAAACTGACATTTAAATAGCGTAATTTTTTCAACTGATGTAATGTTAAAGGGTTATGAAACCCCAGGCCCAGACTACTTTTTCTGAGATTTTAGCAGAAGTTTTTGTGTTGCACATTATAGAGAACAACGTTAGCATCTGTTAATATTAATTGTTAGAGACAACTGGTTAATTTTGAGCTTTTTTGCACTATTTTCATCTTCCAGGTTTAAAATCTACATTGTGCTGACGTCACAGTTTGTGACGTGGCAACGGACTATAGTATAGAGCCATGTGTCTTAATCTGAAAACCACGCCCACCGAGGGGAAACAAGCCAACGCTCTCCATTGACTTTGTATTGCGGGAAGCTGCCTCCTTGTCATTTCTGACTTCTAACAAAAATCAGAACAACGTGTGGCTGCTATCTGACAAGGTGTACAGTAAACAAGCTAAAAAAACATTAGAACTACATTTTAATAAGCTGTCGACCCCAAAAAACGAGCGTTTAAGAACGCAATAGTAGAGCGCAATTTGTCATATTACTCTGAGAACTATGTCCACCGGGGGGAAATTTACCAGCAACACTTAACATTCAATATTTTTAACCATGTCAAAGGATTATTACACCACTCTAAAAGGAGGAGATATATTGAGAAACTAAATTTTATTGGTCTATGTCAGTGCTCCTTTTCCTTTTCCTTACCTTCCTTTTTTTTTTGGAGAGAGAAATTATCCAACTGAATGGCCCAATGTGAAATACCCTGACAATTAAAACTATTTGTGTCCTTAAAAACTCAATATTTTGGGTCGACAGCTTTTAAAAACATAGTTCTGTGTTTTGTAGATTGTTTACTGTACACCTAGTCTCATAGCAGCTTTTAGACATTGTTCTGTATTTTGTTAAGTCAGAAATGACAGAGTCAGCATCCCGCAATACAAAGTCAATGGAGAGCGTCGGATTGCTTTTAAGTAATAACATGCCATGTCATTCAGACAAACACTAAACACGATCATGGTAACACACATGAAACTGAATTAATGCAATAAACATTAATGGAACAACTTTAGATGTAATATACAACCCTCATGTATGCAACAGATAAAAAAAAAAACTTAGAAACATCAAATAAAAACATCAAATGTAATGTAATGCAGGGAACTCTGGGAATGTCAATTCACAGTTATTCACTGTAAATTGTTCATTTTCACTTCACAAATATACAGTACAGTAAAATGACATGAAAAGGCGTTCATGCCCCACCCTATTTAAAAAAAAAAAAAAGCGTGTGATCGTAAATCTGGAAAGTGAGAGTAAAAAGCGACCGTGCATTCAGACGCAGTTTCAATGCTCCGCATATTAATAGCGGCTCCTTGATGCCCGCAATTCATATGCAGTATAATTACCCAACAATAAAACTGAAAGAGAAAGTATTGAAATATATATTTTCCTTCCATCTTGTATTTATTCTATTTAGGGGTTCTGTACACGTCATTTTCTTTCTGAACATGTTATTGGGTTGCGGGGGGAATGGGGGTCACAATGCCACCTCAACATTGTGATGTCTATCGTCTGTATTGGCCCAACCCTAATTATAAAATAGTGTATCAGCATCAAACACTTCAAGATCTATTAACAACCGTTAGCTTTCACTGCAACAGTTTGCAGTTGTTCATTATTTATGCACAGATTATGATCACAAAGAGAGAGCTGAAAGGTACTTACCAAGGGATGTAATTTGGCTTTTCAATTAAGGCTTTTCTTATGCCCTGACCACATCTTTGGTGTTGTCCCATGATAGCAATCTCTGCACTTCTGTGGATCTTTGCACCTGTAAATACAATCACAAATATGCAATTATACATGTGTGGTATAATGTGTAATGTCAAGTATACTGTTTTATTTTATCATCTTGTAGTTTCATGTTGAAGTATTCCTGTGGGCACACCAAACTGATATTAAAGAGCTAGCAGAAGGTGTGTGTGTGTAAATCTATAATTATTATTATGGCTGTGTATTGAAATAAACTATTGATTATATGCACTCACTACTTACAGTGAAATGATGGGCTATATGATATATTTTTTAACGGACGAGGATTTATGAAAAATTTCACTGGAAATATTTATTATCAGAAATATTTAAGACAATAAAAAGTGGGGTCCCCTGTCACCTCTGTCTTGAGCATTTAAAAATCCGCTGTTTTGAGTTCTAATGGTGTTTGTGCACTTTCATTCTGATTCTACTGTCTCCATTAATGAAAACAGTGCCAGCGTATCTTTACCTTGGGCATTCGGAAACAAAGTTAGCATTTTATGAACTGTAATCAGATTATATAATATGATTATTTTGGCCATGTACTCGTAAACTTGTGAGTATTGTCATATATATTATTTACTATTTTATATTATATGCATGTTATTAAAAAATAATATAATATGATCTGGAACTCATGTTGTAGGCCTAGTACATAAAAGAGTAGCTACATAACAGATATTTAGATGATTTCAACTTAAATGACAATCACTAAAAATCACAGATGTTCTCCCTTTTCATCTTCAGTTGCCGTTACACAGGTTAGTTCATTTAATAGCATTTGTGCGCCACACTTGATTGCTCCCACAAAACTGATATTATTGAGAGGAAATCCAAACCTAAATGGTCAAAAGAGACTCATTCAAAATGATAAATGCATCTCGGCTGAGAGCTTGTGATTGAATCATCAAAAAAAATGCACCGTCAAACAAGTAACAAGTAACATTAAAAAATGATAATACAGACAGTACAATTATTGGAATTAACAGTAAGAACAATTATCTTTGTTCAAGGGATTTAGAGTGCCAACAGAGCAAACATATATAGACAACATTAAAATAATATATATAATATAAAAATGTATATATGCTTGACTTTTTGTATTGACCCAAGTGGGGGATAGGAAATAAACTCATCTAAACATTGTATCTCTGTTCACAGATGACTTTATCATCTTATTCATTGATATCTGGTATATTTTACCTGGTTAACAAGGTCACAGTGTCACCAAATCTATGATTTATTGCATTATGTCAATGGAGGATGCGTGCCGAGAAGCATTTGATTGTAGCTTCCAACAGGAGGGGCTTACATGGGGGTATAATTTTCACCCTTTACTGCTACCCCTGTTAAAATTTCACTCCCCTGACCAGCACAGGTTAACAGGAGGCGCGTGCACGCGAGAGGTACATTTTTCACGGGGCAGGGGTCGGATTTCGGTACACCTCTCAGGGGTGCCGCTACGGTTTCTTGGCCCCCTGAACAGCATGTTTAGCCTACTCGAGTCTCCGATCTAAAAATTAAAAATGAGAAGTACCGGTCCTGCATACCCACCCACTTCGAGCACCTCATGTACTGAAATAATAAAAACACTCTTAAAACTGTACAGAAATAACTTACTATTTGTGCTGAGAGGCAGATTCCTTTGTTTCTGTGTGGTGGGTTTGCGTTTGTTGAAGTCATACGCCAACCGGCAACTTCCCTTTCGCCCCATTGACACTAACACGGAAGTAACTGACTGTAATTCATTGACTGGAACCGACGGGTGACGTCACGGACACTACGCCCATATGTTTTAGTCTAAGGCTGTATCTTTCTCTTGTATTCTTAACACCGTCATTTCAGTTGACAATGTATATATCTGTCAACTCTTTCTTGTATTCTTTCCTGCATTAAAAGGTATCCGAAATCACCCCCATACCCTCAAATTGGGCACCATTTAAGGCAGGGGTCCCCAAACTGAGGCCCTCATTTGGACCGGCCATCTGCACAATGCCAGAGACATATTTTGAAAATGAAAAATGAAAATAAAAAAAATTTAAATATATGTTTTACTTATATCATATCGGTATTTAATAATAAAGGTTGGCTTTCAAACTAAAATTTCCCTTAGTTATTAACACAGCCTAATTATTTGTTAAATTCACCAACAGAATGGTACATTCAACGTAATGCGTCATCTCAATCGAACAGGTGATGCGTGAGCCAGCTAGAAAATACAGAGTGATGACACAATGACTCAATAGCATTTGAGGTGAAACTAGCACTGCTTGTGGGACAGGTGCAAAAGCAAGACTTCACTCATCTCCCAGTTACCTAGTTTTTCAGCTGAGAAACCAGTGGCCCCATTCCCAGTTGAAAAGTCTGTGAAAGCGCTGAAAATGAAGAAGGCAGAGTTTGACGTGTGATTCAAAAAACACAGTGGTGATTTCGCTTGACAAGCCTCTCAAGGCTGCGGTTCTCTTGGTTGGTTGTACATCTTTTTCTTCTACACTTTCTCCTTCAACTCAACTTTCTGCTAATATGCTTGGATACAGCACTTTGTGAACAGCCAGCTTCTTTGGCAATGGATGTTTGTGGCTTCCCCTCCTTGTGAAGGGTGTCAGTGCTTGTCTTCTGGACAACTGTCAGATCAGCAGTCTTCCCCATGATTGTGTAGCCTAGTGAACCAAACTGAGAGACCATTTTGACGGCTCAGGAAACCTTTGCAGGTGTTTTGTGTTGATAATCACTATATTCTAATTTGTTGAGATTGTGAATTTTTGGGTTTTTGTTAAATGTAAGCCAAATCATCACAATTAAAAGAACCAAAGTCTTAAACTACTTCAGTCTGTGTGCATTAAATGTATTTAATACACAAGTTTAACAGTTTGAGTTGAATTACTGAAATAAATTAACTTTTCCATGACATTCTAATTTATTGAGATGCACCTGTATATCTTTTAAAAAGAAATTATCAGTTGTCTGTGTGGTGCATAACAAAATAAACTATTCTAGCTTTAAAAGGTAGAATAAATAGAGGTAAAATCATAATAAAATAACAATAATACTAGTAGTCAGTCCGGCCCATGGTATTTTCTTTTATAAACCGACCCGGGCCCCCATTAAAGAAAGGAAAATTATGTGGCCCTCTCAGAAAAAGTTTGGGGACCCCTGATTTAAGGGGACAGCCATTTTAAGTGGTGTTCGAAACCATAGTGGACGTTCTCAAGTGCACTCGTTCAATCCCACAATGCACCGCAAACCGAGTGTACAACTGATGTACACTCAATGGCTAGAGAGATAACCCATATTGCATTGTATGGAGCTTATATTATGACAATACTTTTTGAATTTGAATTGTACAAATTTGAATTATTGACAAGTGTCATTTAACAAAACTGAATATTATATGGCATTTAACACAGTTCTGAATTCGATTTTTTTTAAACTTGAATATTGAACATTTGAAATTGAACTGAATTTTCAAATCGCAGATTTTCAAATAGACATGTATTTTCAAAGAGCAGATTTTTGTTCTGATTTGTAAGACTTCAAATATTCAGTTTTTAAAAATACAACTTCAAGTTTTCAAGATGAAAAAAAAATTTGGAACAAAAATTCAAAGCTTAGAAATTCAGATCGTACAGAAAGTTGGTCACAGGTTATGCACAGGGAAGAGTAGATGATCTACGAAAAGTTGAACGAAGCATTTACTGTGACCCAGAGGAGACATGTTTGGTTCACTTAGGCTAGTTTGTCATGGCCACAACATATTAACTCGTGGGTACGTGATAATACGCCATGTCCACAAGTTATTATTTCGTGGGAACGTCATATTAACTCGTGGGAGCGTGATAATATGTCGTGGCCACAAGATGGCAGTGTACAGCGTACAACACAGGTACAAGTTCATTGTAAATTGCTAATTAAATTGTTTAACTAGGGTTTATACATGATGTTCATGACAGAGTTCAAGATAAATTATTTAATCTTACTAATGGAACTGCCCGTATTAATTATTAAACAGCAAGCACAAACTATTCAAAAGCGGCAGTCCTTCCGGTGCATTAGTGTCCGAATTCACTCACTCACTTTTCATTACTCCAAGTGAACTGTATAAGTGGACTAATGTAGGAATAGTGACTAGGGTGTAGGGGGCGATTTCGGATACAGCCTGTGTGTTCAACCTGGAAGCAGCACTTTGGAAGGTGTTGTTCATTTTTATGACCACTAGATGGCCACAACATTATCCGTTTTGAAAAGTTCAGAGTAATGAACCTTTTTTCCGGAACAGTTGTGATGAAGCCTTCACTGGTTCAGAACGCTTCACTTCGCCATTACTACACATGACTACTGACATAATACAAATGAAAACAAAACTTGGTTACTATAGCCTAGTTAAACCACGGTAGCCACAAAGTAACCATGGTCTTGCTCACTAACCATAGTTTAACCATAGTATTTGTAGTAAAACTGTGGTTATATAAAATGTAGCCTAATCATGGCATAAAAAACATGGTTACTACACTTTTACTATAATAAAACCATGGTTAATTTTCGTAAGGGTGGGTTTACAAAAATTAATCATGGTTTTATTAGGCTACATTAAAACTGTAGCAACCATGTTTTTTTTTGGCGTGTTGATTACCATTTATACAACCACAGATTTACTACAAATACCTTAAACTATGGTTAGTGTAGCAAAACTAGTTCATTTGTGGTTACCATGGTTTAACCCCAGTAACAATGTTTTATTTATTTATTTATTTATTTATTTATTTATTGTAGTAAATCCATGGTTATTTTCATAAGGGGAGAGGTTTTACTCATACTTATGTCCGGGTTGTTGTTGCAATAGTAAATTAGGTGACAGAGTCAGACGTGTTTGCTTGACCATCTCACTCATTGGATCTGTTCTCTCACATCGCGGACACACAGCGAGTATTTTTCCTCCGATTTTGGGATAAATTAAGTGTCGGCAGAGGAACATAAAGACTAAAATGTTGCATTGTGTAGCATTAGGCCGCATGACTCACCCTTTCATCCCGTGACCGCAAGAGCTCCATTTTCTGCTGCCTGCCGGATTATTAGTCCAGATTATTTCCTCCATGTTATTTACTTCACATTTGCTGTAATTGCTGTCATATTAATAACTCCGCATACCCGACTAATTTATCCATTGCGTTTAAGAGAATGCGTCAAAATCGACCTGCCACCTATTTCTGGATTTAAAGCAGCCAAATCCTTAATTCTAGTCTTTGCTTTTTTTGCCCTTTCATCTCCTTCAATAACGTCTTCTGTTCCTCTGCGTAATTTCCAACAGTGTTCTTGTGGTTCACCCATTTTGTCCTTTCTGTCCGTCTGTCTGTTTGTCGTTTTATGGAAGTCCCGCCCAGGTTTGCACACGTCTCCGAAGTAGATCAAATAGCAACCAGCTCCACAACATTATCCTTGCATACAGCTCCCAGCCAAGGCGAGCCCTACTTGGCCAAGGCTGAGCATTTTTAGGATTCTTTTTTGAGACAACAGCGCCGTCTAGCCAATTTTATTCCAGCAGAGGAGATTTGATTCAAACATCAAACTGATGTAGATCCAAGAGTAGATCCATGGAAATTATTCTTTTTTTTATTCTTCCACATTATTTTTAACATGAGAGCTGGCGTGAACTTGAGTGTTCAAGGCAGATTCAGCAATGTCGATTTGGCCTTTTGAGCTGTGCAAAACAGTTCATTGTGCTGCTGGATGCAGTGAACTGGAATTTGTATGTAAGAGTTCAGATGCCAATGCCGTCTGAAATTTTCTTCTAAAATTAGCATTTTTCTCAGGCTCCTATGTTTATGTAGTTATTTCACTTTGGTGGCAATGACAAAAGCCTATTCATTGCTATTAATGTGAAATTAGTAAACCTACATATAGGAGCCTAATAAAAATGCTCAGTTTAGAAAATTTCAAATGGTAGTTTGAGGCTTTTGCATCTGAACTCTATTAATTTGATGTAAATTGCCATTCAACTCTGTGCCTCCTATAAAGAGTCTTTGTTATTGATTCTTACCTTCTTCTTGATGCTAAAGTCAGATTTTTCAGATTTTCAAACAAACGCCTTCCCTTCTCCTCTCTCTTTTCCAAGGTGTTACGTACCACTTAATGAATACACTTCACATTAATTCACAGTGATAGTGATCTCTTCATTATTCAATTAAAATGTTTTTATCTACTACCACATTACCATCTACTCCTGCATGAACCCAAATAAATTAGCTGAAAATTCTGTAATGCAGAGGTATTTTGTCAGAAAATGCTTAAACACATATATTTTTGGCAGTTTACTACATTTAACATTAAGGCATCTGATTATATTATTTGCTCAAGCTTAATGTGCCACAGAAGAGCAACAGTAACAGTGTTTTTATATAAATGTTACTGAAATCCACAAGTGAACCAAACAACCTTAAATAATAACCACAACCATTATTGACTATTTACATTTCACTGGTGATGAAAAAGATGACATTTGCCACAACATCTTTCAGTGTAAATATTAGGGGGGTTTTTATAAAAAAAATGCATTAATAAATATATTAATTTATGCCAACAAAACTACTCTTATGGCTTGAATCACAATATGTTGCTCTGTAAGGTCATGGATAGCTAATCTGGCTTTTCCCGCTGTACTGACAAATTTGTTAAGATTTAATAGGAAAAACTGCTACCCTCGATCTCTAGTCTGATGGGTTTGCCAAAGAACATCTCTGGAGCGTCAGACTTTATTCCACAGAAATAAAGGCCTGAATCTGACTCTGTTACTCCAGAAATCTCTAGCGTGGCTCTAGTGAGCCAAGTGTCTGCAGTCATTTTCAGACTAATGCTGTTTGGATTGTATTTGGTCAGGAGAATTCTTCCTTTTCTGTCTTTCTCTGCAGAGATCAGAAAGTCAAGTTGTTCAGATCTAATTACTGAACAACCTCCATTGTGTCTGTCATTCATAAAGGTGTTCATCAAACTAAAGGTTCCAGCACAATGCAGTGGAACTAAACCACCAAACTTTCCATTTCCTTTACAAACAAAATGCACAGCACACGTGATTTCCTAATTTTACTGTTGTTTATTTGATGATAATTTAACAAACACACTTAACAATGAAGTCATTTTTTACTCAAGCTTTCTGTAATATTAAACAGATGGCGCTTATACTTTCTCTTGAACTCCACTTATATGCAGTGTTGGGTGAAATTACTGTGATTTAATTAATTTTCCTTTTGAAAAAGTAAAGTAAGGCATTACTCTTACTTTTTTCTGTAATTACAGTTTCTTATGTAATTGAACGTAATACTTTGTGTAAACTAGAACATTTATATACAATAATACAAGTGCATTTAGCATGAAAATGTTAAGGCTACTGTACCCTTAAAATTCATGCTTTTTATGTACCATTGATACTTAAATACTTTGAGTTTTTAAGTGAGAATTCAGGGTATATTGATAAGAAAATTGGTAACACTTTAGTCTCCAATTCTCGTTATTAACTATTTGGTTATTAGCATGAATATGAAATTGATTAAATCTGCCATAAGAGTGTAATAATGAACTTTTAACACACTATTGTTTAACACATGGCTTCCCTCGACACAGTGGCTGCAGCAACGCATGATGACCACAAGGTGGTATAAATGTTTTATAATTTAACATTTGTGTACTATAAGTAGTAAATCAGCAAATGCTTATCTTAATATATTAAACAATGCATCATCCTGTATACTAAACATCTCTAAATATGTTAGTATTTATGTGGGAACGTCTTCCTTCAATTTCCCAAATAATCCGTTAGTGTAACTCTTACTCATGTTTTCATTCTGTTAGACTTTTCTAAATATAGTGATTTCTTAGAATGAGTAATACTCCTCTATTATCAGTGATACTCAGTTTTTCACCTTTTTGTGGTTCTAGTTGCATGATCTTATTGCAGTCAGTCTAAATAATTCATAATAAGTCTTTATAATCTAAAGAAAATGTATAATTATTTAAAAATTATTGTGCTATAAGTAGTAAATCAGCAAATATTTCCATTAATTCTCTTAATATATTAAACAAAGCATCATCCCGTATACTAAACATCTCTAAATATGTTAGTTTAGCTGTTCCTAACGAGAGCATCTTCCCATATTTTCCATGATTTTAACTCTTAATAATGTTTTTTCTTTTATTAGACTTGTCTAAACACTCCTCTACTGTCAGTGATACTTAGTTACATTTCACTGCATGTTTTGTGATTTTAGTAGCATGATCAGTTAGGAAATAATGATTGTTCATTGCATGACATTATGTGAAACCATTTTGTTTTTCTGAAACTGAGAATAGATCTGATCAGGTTTTTGCTAGAAAATGATTATACTGTTGTTTATTTGATGATTATTTAACAAACACATTTAACAATGAAGACATTTTTAATCAAGCTTAATGTAATATAGTAAACGAATTGCATTTATACTTTCTCTTGAACTGCTTATATGCAGTGGTGGGTGTAATTAGTTACTAAGTAAATAGTTACTGTAATTTAATTACTTTTCCTTAGAAAAATATTTTTCTGTAATTACAGTTACTTCGTATGTAATTGAACGTAATACTGTGTGTAAACTGTAGAACATTTATATACAATAATACAATAGTGGATTTAACATCAAAATTTAAAAATGTCAACAAATGCCTTTTGTTTTCCCATCAGGCAAGTGTTTATTTTAAAGAAATTGTAGGTTTCGTGGTCAAAACTTCATCCACTACATCTGCAACGGTGGAGTGCTTCGTGGAGCAAGAGAGGGCGGTAGAGAGCCCTGCCAACTGCACCACCACTGGGGGTGAGCATGAGCACAACTCTGGGCACTTAATAGACTTTATCATGGATATACCTCTCTGCCTGGATTTCCCACCCACCCTCCCTCTTCTGTTTATGCCTGCATCTCCGCTGGTTCCGCCCAGCCTTCCTGAATCCCCGCTGCCTTCTGTCTGTCCCCTTGCTCACCCTCAGCCCACCATCTGTGTGGTGGGTTCGCCGCGGGTCTCCCACCACCTGCTCTGCCTTCGTCGGTCGGCCCCATGGAGTCGTCAGCCTCTCCTCCACCATGGCTCCTCCCTCCATCGGCTCCACCGTGGGATTACATCATGGCTGAGTTCTGGGTCCCACCTGGCTCCTCCTGCTCCAGCCCCCTCCTTGGCTCCTCCCTCCACCCCCTTGTCACACCCCCGGACTTTTATGTTGGTTTCTCTCATTTTCCCCCGCAGTTCTGAGTGTTTTTGGTTTCGCCCTCATTGTCTCCACCTGGATGTGTAATCAGTCTGTATATTTAGTGTGTGTGTGTGTTTTCCCCTCAATGCTGTCGGTCTTTAATGTTACCTTCTTGTGTTCCTGTGTCTGCCTGTATTCCATTGGATTTATTAAATACGTTTACTTTTATTACGTCGTTGTTCGTGTGTTCCTGCCTGATCCGTGACAACAAGGTGTATTCTCTGAAGTACACAAACTCATTTTTCATTTTAAAGGTAACTCAAACCTCAAGTTTTATCATTTTTTTTTTTTTTTGTGATGCAATTTATTAAACAATGGGACAAATGATGGACCAAACTTAATAAAAAAACTTTACTTTTTAAGAAATGGAATGGTAACAGGAATGATATCCGTTATATTACTGTTACGATCACCAGCTGGAGTGCCCGTAAACTCCAGTAGAGGGCACTCCAGCCCAGACTTTGGCTATCCTTTGTGGACTCCATTTCCCATGTGTCCCTTGCCCCTCATGTCATCTTGCCATGTGTTACTCTTGTCTGTGTGTCATGTTCTGATTGGTTCCTTTGTTCCATGTGTCCTGTTCTCATTGGTTGGTTTTGTCATGTGTTTGGTATATAAGTCGCTCCCTTACCCCTGTTTGCTGATTGCTGTTAGCTTGTAGCGTTTCCCTAGTTTCATTGTTCTCATTTCCTTGCCTTGCCCTCATGTTTTCACTGTTTGTGTGTTTGTTGCTTCTTTGCTACCCTCCCTAACCTTATGCCTGTTTTTCGGATTACTCTTTTGGATTACCTCATTTGCTCCTGTTTGCTGTTTTTGAATCCTGCCTGTTGGACCATGCTCTTAATAAAGCCCTGCATTTGGATCCACACCTTGTCTTGCCCTAGCAGGATCCTACCAGGGCGGCACATACAGAGCAGGCAGGTCTGAAACACAGAACACAGACAGCGACACTATTGGACAGTCAGGGAGCATACTGACAGCCTCCTTAGCCATGACAGGTTGTACAGTGGGTTCATAGACGGCCACCATGACCGTGACAGGGGTCACAGAAGGCCTCCATTGCTGTGACTGGGCAGGCAAAGGGTTCACATACAGCCTTCATGGCCATAACAGAACAGACAGAAATATCAGGAACGGCCTCCATAAGCATGACAGGACTGACTCCGTGAGCTGCCACCACTGAAGACTTGATGGTGGTGTACGTGGCCCAGGCACACCATAAAGCGATTACCACGATGGGAAGCGCTACAGACTGAGGAATCAGTTCATTTACAGAAGGGGGGTGAGGTAGTTAGGTTTGGGGATACCAGCAGACCCTACAGACAACAGTGGTGGATCCTCCAGGCTAGATGCTAGACTGGGATGCCAAAGGACTGACCTTGAAGATCCGGGTGCGGTGGAGACGTGATGAGACTTAGGAAGGTCAGCTGCAACTTGATTTGATGCAGGAAGACCGGTTGTGGTTTGGCTTGGCACAGGAAGGACGATCATGACAGGTGTAGACTCTGAAAGGGCGACCCACTTGTCAACAGGTTCTGGAACAGTGGCCATGACCAGTACAGACTCTGGAAGTCCGGCAATGACATGACGTGAGCAGGCTGTGGCTTGGCAGACATCAAGTCAACCATCTTGCGAAGAGACTCGAGCTTGGCGGCTATCTCCCTGCTGAAAAAAAGGTATGTTTTGGTGATGGGAAGCTGGTTTTAGCTGGTCTATGCTGGTCCTTGGCTTTTCCTTTTAGCATCAGCAAAGGACCAGCATCCCAGCACCAAAACATACCTAACCAGCACAAGCTGTTTTTTTTCAGCAGGGCTTGTAAAGAGAATCTGGCTTGGCGGCCATCTTGCGAGGAGACTCGGGCATGGCGGCCATCTTGCAAAGAGACTCTGCCTTGGCGGTCATCTTGCTAGGAGACTTGGGCATGGCGGCCATCTTGTTAACCGACTTCTCAGCAACTCCCACAGTGAATGGCAGGAACCAGTGAGCAGCAGAGCAAAGTCCAAAAATTCACATCGCGATCCTCGAGGACCATTAAGTATCAGCACTGATCATAACGGTTCATTTAGTCCATGCTAAATAAATCTATAAGTGCACAGTCCGGGAAATCAGAGTATTGAACAATGTCCAGAAAATCTTGAATGTGGTCTTCGAGGGACCGATTACCCTGAGATCTGAGGGTGAAACTGATGACTGGGTCCATGGTTGCGATGGTAGTAGAATAAAGCTGCTGGATCCGGGTTGGCTGCTTGTTCTGTAACATGGTAGTGAAGACAACGAGTTACTTTATAGGTTTGACTGCACATGTTTGGTATTATTGCTCTGCAGAGGTTTTTGTTAAGGTTATGTTTAGGGGTAGAGGACGGGTTATGAAATAAGATAAGATAAATGACCCCAAAATTATACATTATAAAATATTAATTTAAAATGAACAAACTTAACACTATGTATTTTCAGTTTTTTTTTGTGGATAAAGTTTTCTTACAGCGCAGATCACACTCAAACGTCATTCCATGTTTGAATACATAATTGGCACAGGACAGAAATTGAAAGTACATTTTCTGTAATATAAAACAACAATAAGTTTTCTCTGGGCAAAAACATTGTCTTAGTGTGGATAAATGGCCAAAACGTTGAGAAAAAGATGCATTTTCAAATTTATCTAGATTAATATGGATGTAGCCTAATCTTTATATTAATAAACCACTCATTCCTGTTACTATTACTCAGTTACTATAGATGAGTATAGGATATTTGAGTAACAGGACTAAAAGTAACAGGCCTAAAATTTCAGGATAAAATGAGCAAATACATAAAATATAGCCACATGAAGTAAATACTAATATTATGATGATACTCAGCAAATTGTAGTGATTCATCAAAGGTTTGTAATGAGTGTTGTACACTAATTTGGAAAAAAAATCTTATGCAAGAAATAAAAGTCAAGTAATATTACTTTTTAATTTACAACAAAAGTTACTTTTTTTAAATAAGTAACATGTTAACACTTGATGTACTCTTATGGTACTATAATGCACCCTTTAGAGGTACCAAGGTGTCCCATTGAGGGCACTTAGCCAGTGATAACCTGGCTAACATAATTATTTAAAGGTGCCATAGAATGTAAAACTATACTTACCTTGGCATAGTTAAATAATAACAGTTCAGTGCATGGACATGACATACCATGAGTCTCAAACACCATCGTTTCCTCCTCCTTACATAAATCTAGTGTTTGCAAAAGACCACCGAAAAATAGGTCAATTCCAACATAACACTGACGCAACAGTCCCGGGATCGTTAATAGTTACGCCCCTAACATTTGCATCGCCCAATCATCATTAATTGTCAGCACATCAGTAAAACAAGGCAAGCCACTGAAGGGACACGGTTAGCTTAATGCTAGAGGTAGCCTGAAACATTGCAATGCATAGGATTTCACTTATCACATAAACGGAGAGATGACTGCGCTGATGATGGTGAATGATGGACAAAAAACTGCGCTGATGATGGCCAATGATTTACAGATCTTGAGAATCACTGTCAAGCAGCTGAACTTGTGTGGTAAGTAAGCACTCCCTCTGCAGTATAACTTTACACAGAGCACATGCGATCACAGTAAGGAGACTAAAATGTCGGCGATTCAAAACGGCAGATTCAACAAACCGCATATTAAAAGCGGCTAGAGCTCCTAATTAAATATATATTTTATCCATGTGCGAGCTATAGAGACGAGCAGCTCTGTGAAACAGCCAATCAGAGCAGAGCTCATTAATATTCATGAAGCTTCCAAATAAGGCAATAACAGAGGATTTCATTACAGGGACAAATCCTTGGGTTGTAAATGGACCTGTAAAAAACATTTCTTCCATTTTTTGCCCTTTCCTATGCCATATACCTTTTATGTAGATATCAGAGAACAATTTAAAAATATTGTATAAATGCATTCTATGGCACCGTTACAAAAAAAACATAATCTGTGAAGTGTCATGCAGGGAATTCCAGGAATGTAAATTTGTTTTGTTTTTTTCAGTCTAACCTTAAACCAGTGGTGTTGCTAGATGTTTCTCACAATGGAACTCCTAGGTAAGGGTCATGGGGCTCGTTCTTCGTACGTTGCTAACTAAGTTAGCTGGATTTGATTGTTGACGATTTTGCGTGATCTTGGATCGCTCGGTTCTTCGAAGCTCATCTGGGACTTGCTGTCATAGCAACAGGTGCGCAAGCTTAAACCTGCTCTGGAGCAGGTTTATTTCATGTAAACAGGATTCAGGCTGCGCTCCTGGCGGGTTATGATTGGTTGAAATGGCGAGGTCACATCTGATTGGTTAAAGAGCACGACTGACGCGAACTGACTCACGTGGGAAAAGAAAAGTATTATAAGTAAAGTAAATTAATAATTTTATTCACCAAGGATGTATTAAGTTAATAATTAAAAAATTATTAAAAGTTAATTAATAAATATATATATATATATATATATATAATATCCAACATTGATCATTCTAATAATAAATCAGCATATTAGAATGATTTCTGAGGATCATGTGACACTTAAGACTGGAGTAACAGCTGATAAAAATTCAGCTTTTCATCACAGGAATAAATTCTATTTTAAAGTATGTTAAAAAATAAATAAATAAATATATATATATATATATATATATATATATATATATATATATATATATATATATATAAAACATTATTTTATATTGTAAAAACATTTTGCAATATTACTGTTTTTTCTGTATTTTTAATCAAATAAATGCAGCCTTGATGAGCATAAGAGACTTCTTTAAAGACTATTACAAGTCTTACTGACCCCAAACTTTTGAACGGTAGTGTATAAAAAAATTAAAATATAAATAAAATAACATATCAAGGAAAACACATGTAACATGGGCAGCATTAACGCATTTAATTTGTTCACTACTTTTTGCCAGCCCTCTCTCCTTGCTTTTCCAGCCTTTGCAGTTGTCCCTTGCGTTTTAAACTTATTATTATTATAAATTAAACTCTGAAACTCCTGAAATCCCTCAATCAAGAGTTCTTGCTCTGCTGCAGAAAAATACTGAGCGCGCTCCTTCGTCATGTTCGCCGACCAATCAAAGAGTTGCCGATCAATGTTTCTACTATCGATACGTAGCCCCTTTTAAGCCACCCAGTGATCTCAAATAACTTCATCCAGCTATACTAATCATCAACAACAGGTGCGTTCGGAGAACCGGAATAGCGAGCTCATAGTTAGCGCGATGATTTGATCTTGGATGTGTCATTTGATCTTGGATGTAGTAAGCGAGGTACGAAGAACGGACCCATGTTCTTGGTTTCTGTGCCGGTGCTTGTATATCCAGATGACAGCGGGTATAATAATGTAAGGGGAATTTTACAGTAAAAAACACAAGGACCAGATATGATGAACAAAAACCAGGAGTCAAAGATTCAATCAATCGAAGTCATGTTTACTGAAGAAAATAGTTTGCAGTTTCATCAGCAGAAGTCAGCTTCAACACTCTCAATGGAGTTCGTAGGCCGCTCTGCGTACATGTTCAAAACACCAGTAATTATACTCTAACAGAGGTTGCTAATTACGTCAATGCATAGGTTAGGAAGATCCGGATTGGTCAAAAACTTAGATAACTGTAAAATTTTCCACATATGGTAGACAAATCAAAGCTATCAGCAAGTGATTACACAGGCGACAAGGATCAGAGGTCAGACACAACAGGCTGTCTCCAGAAGCCCGTTTATGACCCGCAACATCAACAAATGGCAAGAACCTCCTTAGGATGGTCTTTCAGCCGTCACGCCTAAGATCAGAGACAGAGATTGACACACACACACACACACACACACACACACAAATACACACACAGAGGCCTTGTCTGTCTTCAAGGTTGCCTTAGCCAGGCAAGACTCTTTATCATTGTGGTTGGAGACACACACATACTTAACAGTTGGCCCCTTAGAAAAATGGAGACAAATCAACAGGATTTCTCTAATACAAGTCTAGGGATTAATCAGGAGGGTCATCCTGACCACCTGAGGTGCGATCTCGGGTTTCTGTGAAAAGAGAAACTTCAACATGCACAAAACACATTTGGAACACAATTTCTTCTAACATCATGTGATTTATTTTTTATAAAGCATATTTCTAGCCACTACTAATATCAAACAACAAATAATATTAAGGAGACAATCTACTAAAAATGTGTTAAAATTAATAAGGATATTAATTTGTAAAAAGGCCATGATGTCTTCCGACTTCCACTCCTTCAATAAGTAACACCAGAACCCCACACACACTCAGCACAGAAATCAGTACAGCTGGAATGGGAAAGGTGGGAAGAGAACAAAATTTGTGAAATGTTTTTTTTTTTTTACTTACCACTTAAAGATTTTGTAAAGCTCTCAATGCCTTCTATTTACTTACTGTGTTTTGAGTCATCAGATTTGTCATCATCTGTGTCCATCTGTTTGTTCTTTGTTGATCCTGTAGAGAATATTGAAAGGTTAAAAAGGTTAAAATAAGGATAAATAATTATCAGTTGTCAAATACCTCAAATATTTATAAACATCTATTGAGCTTCTCTCACCTGTGACTGTCACTGTGATCAAGATTTCTCCTTCAGAGTCCAGAACTCTGTATGTTCCAGTGTCATTGACTGTGAACTCTTTGATGGTCAGGTTTCCATCAGTGTCTGTCATATGATCGTCCAGGACTCCATCTCTTCTGTTCCACACCTCCCTCCACTCTCCTCTGGAGTTTGTCTCCACTTTATTAGCGTTGGTCAACAGAACGTCCAACTTCAGCTCTTCCCCTGTTTTCACAGAAATCTCAGCTGAGGAGCAAAAGGAAGACATATCTTTAATCATTATTATAATGGTGTCAGTCAATCAAGGCCTTCAACATGCATTTAGGATTAAGGGACCAAATGTAAACATTTAATCTGAATATTAGACAGGACATGTCCCATTCAGTGTCTCTAAACTCAATGTTACTAAAGGTAAAACAAAAGCACATGCTGACGGTTTGATCAGTTTTGACTTTACCATCAATATGAAGATGGTACTCTCTGGTTTGTGGCTCCTGCTCTGCTTGATCATTGTGGAAATAGGCTCTCAGAATGTATTTCCCAGCGTCACTCAGTCTCAGATCCTTGATGACGACGTCACATGCTCCTTCTTTAAATACAAGTCCACTACATTCTTCAGTTTCACAAACAGGGATGTCTTTTGACTGACTCTTCAAGCTAACATCAAATATGTGTCTGTCCTCAAATTCACATTTCAGGGTGGCGTTGCCCCCTGTTTTCCTGGTACATGTAAAGAGGTAGTTTCTGCAAACACAGAGTATAACATTCATTCAATACAAAGTGTCAGTACTATGTAATACTAAAAAAATGTGTAACTCTGGACCACAAAAATTGCCTTTAAATCTGTCCAGATGACACGTTGATGTAAATACATAAAAAAAAAACTTATAAAACATCTTCATAGAACATTATCTTTACTTAATATCCTAATGAATTTTGGCATAAAAGAAACATTGTGCAATACACAAATGTATATGAAGTTATTTTATTCACTTAAATTGAAATATTTTGTTCACATCTGAGTTGAATTAATAATTCACTAAACTGATTAAATAATAATCTGTATTATGCCAGTAAAGATTGAGGTTGAATTAAAATATTCATAAAATCTCTCAAATCTCATCTGAGTAGAAATGAAATATACAGAAGAAACCCCTACTAAGGGGGAAGTACAGTGCTAAGAGCTGAGAACACATGCAAATCATACACAGTCAAAAATAGAAATGCACTGGTGGGCCATTTCACGAAATGTGTGTCATTTGCTTCCAAACTCTTCCATTTTTCCTAGCTTTTGTTGAGATGTAATCTATAATACAAATATATAACTATTCAACTATTCATCTGTATTGGTCCATCTCAGTTAACTTCATTTAAAAAGTGGAAGATGGATTTTTCTCAGTCATGTTACCAAAACTCTTATGCCTTTTAAAAAGCATGTTTAAATTTAAATATATGTCAACAAATTATTTTATTTTAAAAAAAATTGTTGGTTTCATGGTCAAAAAAATATTCATCATTAAAAAAAACACTATTTATCTACATAAGGTGTAGATAAAAGGTGACTCAAAACTCAAGTTTATCATTTTTTTTGTTATGCAATTTTTTAAACAATGGGACAAATGAAATAACTTTATTTTTAACTTTTTAATAAAAAAAAGAATGGTAACAGGAATGAATATCCATTATATATCTACAGTGCAGACTGCATAATTTATCGTTTTGATCTTTCATTCAAAAAATTCACAAAATTCTAACCTGTCATTAAAGTAAATCAATAGAACCTGGGAGAGAAATCTCATTATGAAATAAATGTTTTTCTCTAGTTCATGTTGGCCACTATTATTGGCACCAGATTATTGCAACAACCTTTTCCCAAGATAACAGTTCTGAGTTTTCTCCAACAATGTCTAATGAGTTTGGAGAACACCTGACAAGAGATCAGAGACCATTCCTTCAAACAGAATCTCTCTCTTCCCAGCTTCATGTTGGTGCTTCTTTTCTTCAGTTTCTATTCAGGGTTCAGGTCAGGGAACTGGGACGGCTATGGTAGAAGCTTCATTCTGTGCTCAGTGACACAATTTTGTGTTGATTTTGATGTTTGTTTTGGATCATCCTCTGGCAGAAAAATAGGTCCACAACATTAAAGACCCAGCAGTATTTTTAACCGTGGACATGGGGTACTTTTTTTTTCCCTGTCTGCACCAAAACCATCTGGAGGGTTAGCTGCCAAAAAGCTCATTTTTAGTTTCATCTGACCATAGAAGCCAGTCCTGTTTGAAGTTCCAATCATGTCTGACAAGTGAATATGCTGAAGATTGTTTTTGGGTGAGCCAGGAGGATTTTTTCTTGAAACAATCTGGAAGAACATGTGGTGATGTAGGGGCTGTTTGATCATTTTATTTTAGGCTTTCTGACCCCAAGACTCAACAATTCTCCAACTGTGATCCTTTGAGAGTCTTTGGCCACTCAATCTATCCTTCTTATCATGCATTAGGATGATATAGACAAGTCCTCTTCTAGGCAGATTTGTAACATCTTTAGTTGATTGGAACTTCTTAATTATTGCCCTGATGGTGTGAATGGGGATTTCCAATGCTTTAGCTCTTTTCTTACAGCCACTTTCTATTTTGTGAAGCTCAACAAACTTGTTCTGCACATCAGAACTACATTCTTTGGTTTTACTTCTTGTGATGGATGATTTCCCTTAATCATCCATCACAAGAAGTAAAACCAAAGAATGTTTGGCTTTTGTGTTCCTCATATTTATAATCCTGTGGAACAAAGTCATGACTGGACAATTTTATACTCCTAGCCACCCTGAAGAAAAAAAATATTAGTGGGAATATACTTTAGAGATATTTTACTTAGACAAATTTTTAGGGGTGCCAATAATTGTGGCCAACGTGAACTAGAGAAAAACATTTATTTCATAATGAGATATCCCCCCCCCCCCCCATTTTCCATCGTTTTACTTCAATGAAAAGTTAGAATTTTGTGAATTTTTCGAATGAAAGATCTAAAGGATAAACGATGCAGATTTATTTTCACAGTCACCTTTGCTCATATTTACTAAGGGTGCCAATATTAGTGGAGGGCACTGCATATAGGTTTGACTGCACATGTGAGGTACTACTGCTCACACTAATATAGTGCAGAGTGTTAAACACTAACTGAGCTGACCTCACTGCTAAAAAAGGCCAAATCATGTTTCTATTTAAATCTAGTGGTCTGCAGAGCTTTTTGTTAGGGTTATGTTTAGGGGTAGAGGACAGGTAATGAGATAAGATATAAATTACCAAAAATAATACATATATATAATATTTAAAAAAAATTCTCTTCAGGGCACAGCGTCAGCAGGTGGCCTACGAACAACAATGCAGAATAATAATACCTGACTGTCATATACTTAACATTAAGATAAGAACACTATTATAATAAAACACTGAATGTGTAGAGTTTGCCATGTTTCTGCACGTTGTTGTGTGAATAACGCGTCCACAGGAGTTAGAGCAGTCAGAGCAGTGCAGACATTTGTTCGGGTCATTTTGTGTAGACAGCCTGTAAGTCATATTATAAAGGGAATGTGGTATAAATAACGAAGCATATTTTATATGAGATAAATCTGATGAGTTAAATCCCATTGATTAAAAAGCCACTTCAAAGTGTTTCATTCTACTTCCCTGCTGGAAAAAAAACCTGCTAAAACCAGGCTAGGCTGCACTGCAAACAAACTGTAATATACATAACATTATAGAGAGAGCACTACTCTAAAAATGCGTGTTCCCAGAAAGTTATACATTTCGTGGGTAATTCCCACTCCCACAGGTTCTGCGATTTGCACCTCATAGCAGAGAAGACAAGTCATTTTAAAACTTTTTGTGAGACAGACTGAGTGGAATCCAGCCGCGTCTTTACCCTCTACCCTTTACAAACCAGCCATTTTCAAAGTTTCATTTGTATGTGCCATGCCCTGATCCCTAGACCCACAGCAAACAGAACCGAACCGAACCATGGAATTTGGGTATCGTTACACCCCTACCATAATCAAGAAACTATTCTAGCAAAGTAAGTCAATATGTAACATTTCACATCACAGACCATGATGTGAACTGCTAAATATTTGACAATCGTGAACTTTAAAAATATCCAGACTGGGAAAAGCTTGTTTATTTGCACATTGATAAAACACAGTATTGCATTAAACAATCAGTTGCCAAAATGGCAATTAAAAGTTAAACTTAAAGGGGTCATATGATGTTGCTAAAAGGGGTTTTGTTGTAATGCAATGTGTTTATGCAGTTTGAGGTTCAAAAAACATGATATTTTCCACATACTGTACATTATTGTTGCTCCTCTCTGCCCCGCCTTTCTGAAACGCTTTGATTTTTACAAAACTCATCGTTGACGAAAACCAAGGTGTTCTCTGATTGGACAGCTATATGGTGCGTTTGAGGTATGACAGAACCCACTCGAATATTTGCATTGTACTGTTCCAGAAGAGTGTTGTAAATATAACCATATATATGTAAATATAATCATTTGGAAGGCCAAACAAAGTACTTTTCGCAATGAAACACACTGCATCTCCTCAACATGGCGGCTACAACACTGCTACAGCCGTAAAAGTTATGCCTTCTTTCTTTCCATATACATATGGGCGGTGTTACGCACCATGATGCGAACAAGTCTGGCTTGTGTTAAGGAGCCATTTTAGGGAGGTGTGGCCGAGTCTTAACTTTTATAATAAATATGTATTTGGTTTTGAGACTTTAAGCTTTTCAACAGCTCCGAAGACAAAGGAAAACAAGAAACCGCATCATATGACCCCTTTAAAACCCGACATAGTCTTCACTGTATGAATTAAAAATACACTGATTCTTATTAAGGCTACTAATTAGGGGTGTGCGATACTGCAAATTTTGGTATCTATCCGATACTAAGTAAATACAGGGCCAATATCGCTGATATTGATACCGATACCGATACTTTTTCCTTTCAAAAACATAAACTTAAATGACCAATTACACATTGTGTATCAATAATAACTAATGTTGATTTGACTAAAATATTATATTATATTGTATTTAATTGACCCTCTAGCACCCTCTATTCTAATTATAATCTTAATAAAACAAATCGTTTAGACTCTATTAATTTACTTACTGCTTGTTTTCTTAACCAAAAAAAAAAAAATCTATCTAATTTAAAAAACCCTGTACTGCATTAGACTAAATGAGACTTGTCATAACATTTGCATGTTACTGCGGTGCATTTGTGCAATAACAAAATACTCCAAATGAAGATAAACAGCAAGAGCGCAGGTCAGAAACTAGCACTTCTTCCAACCAACACTACCAATAATGCATTTTACTCAATAATACAACATTGCAAAAAGAGATGGGAATTTCCATAGGAAATCCACGTCAGCCAAATTCAGCTTGGCTAACGAGAAACAATCGACTCAAATATCTCCACCTGACATTAAAAATGAATCAGAATCAGAATGATTAAAGTTTATACATAAAAAATACACTGACCGCTATGACTAACAAGGCAAACCTGATGAGAATACAGACAGATATTATGTAACAGATACAGACACTCAGCATAATCTGAATCGTTTAAAATTGATTTCAGAGTGATCATCAGACTCAAAATGAACAATCAAACCCGAAGGCTCAATGGACACAAATGGAAAACCTGTTACGAGCAAATATTGTACATTAATCTAATAATTATATTAATAACCCTAATGGTATAACACACAGTATTTAAATATTGAATAAAATCATGACAACTTATTTTCTAACGTCAAAATTTGGTGGTACTGACAGCCTACATTGAGATGAGTTAAAACGAAACCGAAAGTGTGAGAGAGTCAGAGCAACATTTTGAAGCCTCCTGCAGTAAGAGAGGCTCGTTATTACTGTCCTGTACTGTAGAGATCAGATTAAGCTGTTTGAAGATTTTTACAATGTTTCATTATGTTCAGTGACTGACATAATTTTGTAAATGATTTTCGCAATCATTCGTATATATAATATGGAAGCCCGTTCCCGCCACAGTTGAGAAAAAAAATGATTCCGTAAGTCATAATAATGAGAAACTTTCTCGTAATAATGTCTTAACATCTCATAATAATGAGAAACTTTCTCGTAATAATGAGAAACTTTGTCGTAATAATGACTTAACATCTCATAATAATGAGAAACTTTCTCGTAATAATGAGAAACTTTCTCGTAATAATGACTTAACATCTCATAATAATGAGAAACTTTCTCGTAATAATGAGAAACTTTCTCGTAATAATGAGAAACTTTCTCGTAATAATGACTTAACATCTCATAATAATGAGAAACTTTCTCGTAATAATGAGAAACTTTCTCGATTTCTCGTTTGAAACATTTGATGTTTGTTAAATTCAAGCTTTTTTTTAAAGTAGGCTAATGACCAAGCGGCCAGCGGCAATGATTTGAGCATGTTTGATCAATTTAGCCTTCTCAAATCAACACCACTTGCCTAAAATACAATCTATAGACATAAAACACCTAAAATATGGCATTATCTTTGCTCATACAAGTAAGAGTAATACATCATTCAGAATTGCAGAAGGTCTACTTTTATTTGTGTGCACTCACAATATCAACAAAACGTTATGCTTTCGTAAAATAGCTAAAGGAACAAACAGGGCTTTCTTTACGATATAAATGCTTGGAAATAATATTTAACGTTTTCAAGTCCATTCATTATTTGTAGCACAAGTCTCAGCTTATAAATTCTGTCAATTTTATGATACAATAAAAACAATACATGTGTTTTTATGCTCTTTAATTTGTAGTGAATCAATCATCAGCACGAAATAAACATGAAAAAATATTTGAATTAAACAAATAATAAACAGCATGTCTTATAAAATCGATCAGTCAGCGTTTCAAATAAAAAAGTCAATAAAACATCTTAGAATAATAGCATAACACCTCAGAAAAGCCAACAATTGTTTTATTATTCTCATAAATCAGCTAGTTAACTGAGTTGAAGCCTACGCTTTTATTGCTTTTTTAATTGTTTTTCACATTAACTTTACCCAATATAAAATTACATAAATTCTTTCGTTTGAATTTAGTAATTTAAAGCATTGTATAGATATATTTGTCATATCCGTGTAGCAAATATTCGCTGAGTTTCGGATCATTTTTGTGAAGCGCTCCTCCTCAAGACAGGGACGGCAGAAAGCGCATGTTTGTTCCTTTAGCTATTTTATGAAAGCATAAAGTTTTGTTGATATTGTGAGTGCATACAAATAAAAGTAGGCCTTCTGCAGTTCCGAATAATGTATTACTCTTACCTTTATGAGAAAAAAATGATGGCTTATTTCAGGTGTCCAGTATTATCAAGAAAAAATGCAATTCCATGTCCTGCAAAGCGCGCTTTATAGCTTCCACTCTCCGCACAAACGACTATATGTGTCTAACAGCGCAAATTGTAAATAAATGTTTAAATTAATATTGTGAAATGCATCAAGTGTTTTATGTCTATAGATGTTTTTTAGGCAAGTGGTGCTGATTTGAGAAGGCTAAATTGATCAAACATGCTCAACTCATAGCCGCTGGCCGCTTGGTCATTACTTTAAGAAAAGCTTGAATTTAACAAACATCAAATGTTTCAAACATATTGCTAAATTAACTTAATAAAGAAACGAAACGAAATATAGCCACTTTGTTATTAGAATCTAAAACTGAACTGTTTTAATGGCTGCAACACGGGCTCTGTTCTGATACGTTGTTGGACAAGGACAGGGCTCGGGCCTGAGCGTCTCAGGTCAGGGCTGGGCCAGTGCAGAATTCTATTCGTTCCCTCATTTCAATTAAAAGTTCCCCCTCGGCTCGGCGGGCCCCTAATCTGCCCAGGCCCATATGCACCTGTATACCCTGCGTACCCAGACTCTACGCCCCTGTGCCCTGATGTTTGTAGTTGGTGCTGAATGAAAGCTGTAACAGCAGCGTCATCAGTCTTGTTCTTTCTCCTCCAAAGGCTCAATATTCGCTCAAGGGTGCGACTGCTAATTTTGACTCTATGTACCTCTTTTAGTAGAGTTAGTATTTCAGGATTTATTTGTCCCCGTCTGAAATACTGCTCTATTTGTTTAAAATCCATGGATGAAACGGAGGTCCGCATCAACAATATTTAGTACAGTATGTATCAGAATTAAGAAGTTTCTCATTATTATGAGATGTTAAGTCATTATTACGATAAAGTTTCTCATTATTATGAGATGTTAAGTCATTATTACGAGAAAGTTTCTCATTATTATGAGATGTTAAGTCATTATTACGAGAAAGTTTCTCATTATTATGAGATGTTAAGTCATTATTACGAGAAAGTTTCTCATTATTATGAGATGTTAAGTCATTATTACGAGAAAGTTTCTCATTATTACGAGTAAGTTTCTCATTATTATGAGATGTTAAGTCATTATTACGAGAAAGTTTCTCATTATTATGAGATGTTAAGTCATTATTACGAGAAAGTTTCTCATTATTATGAGATGTTAAGTCATTATTACGAGAAAGTTTCTCATTATTACGAGAAAGTTTCTCATTATTATGAGATGTTAAGTCATTATTACGAGAAAGTTTCTCATTATTACGAGATGTTAAGTCATTATTACGAGAAAGTTTCTCATTATTATGAGATGTTAAGTCATTATTACGAGAAAGTTTCTCATTATTACGAGAAAGTTTCTCATTATTATGAGATGTTAAGTCATTATTACGAGAAAGTTTCTCATTATTACGAGATGTTAAGTCATTATTACGAGAAAGTTTCTCATTATTATGAGATGTTAAGTCATTATTACGAGAAAGTTTCTCATTATTATGAGATGTTAAGTCATTATTACGAGAAAGTTTCTCATTATTACGAGAAAGTTTCTCATTATTATGAGATGTTAAGTCATTATTACGAGAAAGTTTCTCATTATTATGAGATGTTAAGTCATTATTACGAGAAAGTTTCTCATTATTATGAGATGTTAAGTCATTATTACGAGAAAGTTTCTCATTATTACGAGAAAGTTTCTCATTATTATGAGATGTTAAGTCATTATTACGAGAAAGTTTCTCATTATTATGAGATGTTAAGTCATTATTACGAGAAAGTTTCTCATTATTATGAGATGTTAAGTCATTATTACGAGAAAGTTTCTCATTATTACGAGAAAGTTTCTCATTATTATGAGATGTTAAGTCATTATTACGAGAAAGTTTCTCATTATTACGAGAAAGTTTCTCATTATTATGAGATGTTAAGTCATTATTACGAGAAAGTTTCTCATTATTATGAGATGTTAAGTCATTATTACGAGAAAGTTTCTCATTATTACGAGAAAGTTTCTCATTATTATGAGATGTTAAGTCATTATTACGAGAAAGTTTCTCATTATTATGAGATGTTAAGTCATTATTACGAGAAAGTTTCTCATTATTACGAGAAAGTTTCTCATTATTATGAGATGTTAAGTCATTATTACGAGAAAGTTTCTCATTATTATGAGATGTTAAGTCATTATTACGAGAAAGTTTCTCATTATTATGAGATGTTAAGTCATTATTACGAGAAAGTTTCTCATTATTATGAGATGTTAAGTCATTATTACGAGAAAGTTTCTCATTATTACGAGAAAGTTTCTCATTATTATGAGATGTTAAGTCATTATTACGAGAAAGTTTCTCATTATTATGAGATGTTAAGTCATTATTACGAGAAAGTTTCTCATTATTACGAGATGTTAAGTCATTATTACGAGAAAGTTTCTCATTATTATGAGATGTTAAGTCATTATTACGAGAAAGTTTCTCATTATTATGAGATGTTAAGTCATTATTACGAGAAAGTTTCTCATTATTACGAGAAAGTTTCTCATTATTATGAGATGTTAAGTCATTATTACGAGAAAGTTTCTCATTATTATGAGATGTTAAGTCATTATTACGAGAAAGTTTCTCATTATTATGAGATGTTAAGTCATTATTACGAGAAAGTTTCTCATTATTATTAGATGTTAAGTCATTATTACGAGAAAGTTTCTCATTATTATGAGATGTTAAGTCATTATTACGAGAAAGTTTCTCATTATTACGAGAAAGTTTCTCATTATTATGAGATGTTAAGTCATTATTACGAGAAAGTTTCTCATTATTATGAGATGTTAAGTCATTATTACGAGAAAGTTTCTCATTATTATGAGATGTTAAGTCATTATTACGAGAAAGTTTCTCATTATTATGAGATGTTAAGTCATTATTACGAGAAAGTTTCTCATTATTATGAGATGTTAAGTCATTATTACGAGAAAGTTTCTCATTATTACGAGAAAGTTTCTCATTATTATGAGATGTTAAGTCATTATTACGAGAAAGTTTCTCATTATTATGAGATGTTAAGTCATTATTACGAGAAAGTTTCTCATTATTATGAGATGTTAAGTCATTATTACGAGAAAGTTTCTCATTATTATGAGATGTTAAGTCATTATTACGAGAAAGTTTCTCATTATTATGAGATGTTAAGTCATTATTACGAGAAAGTTTCTCATTATTACGAGAAAGTTTCTCATTATTATGAGATGTTAAGTCATTATTACGAGAAAGTTTCTCATTATTATGAGATGTTAAGTCATTATTACGAGAAAGTTTCTCATTATTATGAGATGTTAAGTCATTATTACGAGAAAGTTTCTCATTATTACGAGAAAGTTTCTCATTATTATGAGATGTTAAGTCATTATTACGAGAAAGTTTCTCATTATTACGAGAAAGTTTCTCATTATTATGAGATGTTAAGTCATTATTACGAGAAAGTTTCTCATTATTATGAGATGTTAAGTCATTATTACGAGAAAGTTTCTCATTATTATGAGATGTTAAGTCATTATTACGAGAAAGTTTCTCATTATTACGAGAAAGTTTCTCATTATTATGAGATGTTAAGTCATTATTACGAGAAAGTTTCTCATTATTATGAGATGTTAAGTCATCATTACGAGAAAGTTTCTCATTATTATGAGATGTTAAGTCATTATTACGAGAAAGTTTCTCATTATTACGAGAAAGTTTCTCATTATTATGAGATGTTAAGTCATTATTACGAGAAAGTTTCTCATTATTATGAGATGTTAAGTCATTATTACGAGAAAGTTTCTCATTATTATGAGATGTTAAGTCATTATTACGAGAAAGTTTCTCATTATTATGAGATGTTAAGTCATTATTACGAGAAAGTTTCTCATTATTATGAGATGTTAAGTCATTATTACGAGAAAGTTTCTCATTATTATGAGATGTTAAGTCATTATTACGAGAAAGTTTCTCATTATTACGAGAAAGTTTCTCATTATTATGAGATGTTAAGTCATTATTACGAGAAAGTTTCTCATTATTATGAGATGTTAAGTCATTATTACGAGAAAGTTTCTCATTATTATGAGATGTTAAGTCATTATTACGAGAAAGTTTCTCATTATTATGAGATGTTAAGTCATTATTACGAGAAAGTTTCTCATTATTATGAGATGTTAAGTCATTATTACGAGAAAGTTTCTCATTATTATGAGATGTTAAGTCATTATTACGAGAAAGTTTCTCATTATTATTAGATGTTAAGTCATTATTACGAGAAAGTTTCTCATTATTATGAGATGTTAAGTCATTATTACGAGAAAGTTTCTCATTATTACGAGAAAGTTTCTCATTATTATGAGATGTTAAGTCATTATTACGAGAAAGTTTCTCATTATTATGAGATGTTAAGTCATTATTACGAGAAAGTTTCTCATTATTATGAGATGTTAAGTCATTATTACGAGAAAGTTTCTCATTATTATGAGATGTTAAGTCATTATTACGAGAAAGTTTCTCATTATTATGAGATGTTAAGTCATTATTACGAGAAAGTTTCTCATTATTATGAGATGTTAAGTCATTATTACGAGAAAGTTTCTCATTATTATGAGATGTTAAGTCATTATTACGAGAAAGTTTCTCATTATTATGAGATGTTAAGTCATCATTACGAGAAAGTTTCTCATTATTATGAGATGTTAAGTCATTATTACGAGAAAGTTTCTCATTATTACGAGAAAGTTTCTCATTATTATGAGATGTTAAGTCATTATTACGAGAAAGTTTCTCATTATTATGAGATGTTAAGTCATTATTACGAGAAAGTTTCTCATTATTATGAGATGTTAAGTCATTATTACGAGAAAGTTTCTCATTATTATGAGATGTTAAGTCATTATTACGAGAAAGTTTCTCATTATTATGAGATGTTAAGTCATTATTACGAGAAAGTTTCTCATTATTACGAGAAAGTTTCTCATTATTATGAGATGTTAAGTCATTATTACGAGAAAGTTTCTCATTATTACGAGAAAGTTTCTCATTATTATGAGATGTTAAGTCATTATTACGAGAAAGTTTCTCATTATTACGAGAAAGTTTCTCATTATTATGAGATGTTAAGTCATTATTACGAGAAAGTTTCTCATTATTATGAGATGTTAAGTCATTATTACGAGAAAGTTTCTCATTATTATGAGATGTTAAGTCATTATTACGAGAAAGTTTCTCATTATTATGAGATGTTAAGTCATTATTACGAGAAAGTTTCTCATTATTACGAGAAAGTTTCTCATTATTATGAGATGTTAAGTCATTATTACGAGAAAGTTTCTCATTATTATGAGATGTTAAGTCATTATTACGAGAAAGTTTCTCATTATTATGAGATGTTAAGTCATTATTACGAGAAAGTTTCTCATTATTATGAGATGTTAAGTCATTATTACGAGAAAGTTTCTCATTATTATGAGATGTTAAGTCATTATTACGAGAAAGTTTCTCATTATTACGAGAAAGTTTCTCATTATTATGAGATGTTAAGTCATTATTACGAGAAAGTTTCTCATTATTATGAGATGTTAAGTCATTATTACGAGAAAGTTTCTCATTATTATGAGATGTTAAGTCATTATTACGAGAAAGTTTCTCATTATTACGAGAAAGTTTCTCATTATTATGAGATGTTAAGTCATTATTACGAGAAAGTTTCTCATTATTACGAGAAAGTTTCTCATTATTATGAGATGTTAAGTCATTATTACGAGAAAGTTTCTCATTATTATGAGATGTTAAGTCATTATTACGAGAAAGTTTCTCATTATTATGAGATGTTAAGTCATTATTACGAGAAAGTTTCTCATTATTACGAGAAAGTTTCTCATTATTATGAGATGTTAAGTCATTATTACGAGAAAGTTTCTCATTATTACGAGAAAGTTTCTCATTATTATGAGATGTTAAGTCATTATTACGAGAAAGTTTCTCATTATTATGAGATGTTAAGTCATTATTACGAGAAAGTTTCTCATTATTATGAGATGTTAAGTCATTATTACGAGAAAGTTTCTCATTATTATGAGATGTTAAGTCATTATTACGAGAAAGTTTCTCATTATTATGAGATGTTAAGTCATTATTACGAGAAAGTTTCTCATTATTACGAGAAAGTTTCTCATTATTATGAGATGTTAAGTCATTATTACGAGAAAGTTTCTCATTATTATGAGATGTTAAGTCATTATTACGAGAAAGTTTCTCATTATTATGAGATGTTAAGTCATTATTACGAGAAAGTTTCTCATTATTACGAGAAAGTTTCTCATTATTATGAGATGTTAAGTCATTATTACGAGAAAGTTTCTCATTATTACGAGAAAGTTTCTCATTATTATGAGATGTTAAGTCATTATTACGAGAAAGTTTCTCATTATTATGAGATGTTAAGTCATTATTACGAGAAAGTTTCTCATTATTATGAGATGTTAAGTCATTATTACGAGAAAGTTTCTCATTATTACGAGAAAGTTTCTCATTATTATGAGATGTTAAGTCATTATTACGAGAAAGTTTCTCATTATTATGAGATGTTAAGTCATTATTACGAGAAAGTTTCTCATTATTATGAGATGTTAAGTCATTATTACGAGAAAGTTTCTCATTATTATGAGATGTTAAGTCATTATTACGAGAAAGTTTCTCATTATTATGAGATGTTAAGTCATTATTACGAGAAAGTTTCTCATTATTACGAGAAAGTTTCTCATTATTATGAGATGTTAAGTCATTATTACGAGAAAGTTTCTCATTATTATGAGATGTTAAGTCATTATTACGAGAAAGTTTCTCATTATTATGAGATGTTAAGTCATTATTACGAGAAAGTTTCTCATTATTATGAGATGTTAAGTCATTATTACGAGAAAGTTTCTCATTATTATGAGATGTTAAGTCATTATTACGAGAAAGTTTCTCATTATTATGAGATGTTAAGTCATTATTACGAGAAAGTTTCTCATTATTATGAGATGTTAAGTCATTATTACGAGAAAGTTTCTCATTATTATGAGATGTTAAGTCATCATTACGAGAAAGTTTCTCATTATTATGAGATGTTAAGTCATTATTACGAGAAAGTTTCTCATTATTACGAGAAAGTTTCTCATTATTATGAGATGTTAAGTCATTATTACGAGAAAGTTTCTCATTATTATGAGATGTTAAGTCATTATTACGAGAAAGTTTCTCATTATTATGAGATGTTAAGTCATTATTACGAGAAAGTTTCTCATTATTATGAGATGTTAAGTCATTATTACGAGAAAGTTTCTCATTATTATGAGATGTTAAGTCATTATTACGAGAAAGTTTCTCATTATTATGAGATGTTAAGTCATTATTACGAGAAAGTTTCTCATTATTATGAGATGTTAAGTCATTATTACGAGAAAGTTTCTCATTATTACGAGAAAGTTTCTCATTATTACGAGAAAGTTTCTCATTATTACGAGAAAGTTTCTCATTATTATGAGATGTTAAGTCATTATTACGAGAAAGTTTCTCATTATTACGAGAAAGTTTCTCATTATTATGAGATGTTAAGTCATTATTACGAGAAAGTTTCTCATTATTATGAGATGTTAAGTCATTATTACGAGAAAGTTTCTCATTATTATGAGATGTTAAGTCATTATTATGAGAAAGTTTCTCATTATTATGAGATGTTAAGTCATTATTACGAGAAAGTTTCTCATTATTATGAGATGTTAAGTCATTATTACGAGAAAGTTTCTCATTATTATGAGATGTTAAGTCATTATTACGAGAAAGTTTCTCATTATTATGAGATGTTAAGTCATTATTACGAGAAAGTTTCTCATTATTATGAGATGTTAAGTCATCATTACGAGAAAGTTTCTCATTATTATGAGATGTTAAGTCATTATTACGAGAAAGTTTCTCATTATTACGAGAAAGTTTCTCATTATTATGAGATGTTAAGTCATTATTACGAGAAAGTTTCTCATTATTATGAGATGTTAAGTCATTATTACGAGAAAGTTTCTCATTATTATGAGATGTTAAGTCATTATTACGAGAAAGTTTCTCATTATTATGAGATGTTAAGTCATTATTACGAGAAAGTTTCTCATTATTACGAGAAAGTTTCTCATTATTATGAGATGTTAAGTCATTATTACGAGAAAGTTTCTCATTATTACGAGAAAGTTTCTCATTATTATGAGATGTTAAGTCATTATTACGAGAAAGTTTCTCATTATTACGAGAAAGTTTCTCATTATTATGAGATGTTAAGTCATTATTACGAGAAAGTTTCTCATTATTATGAGATGTTAAGTCATTATTACGAGAAAGTTTCTCATTATTATGAGATGTTAAGTCATTATTACGAGAAAGTTTCTCATTATTATGAGATGTTAAGTCATTATTACGAGAAAGTTTCTCATTATTACGAGAAAGTTTCTCATTATTATGAGATGTTAAGTCATTATTACGAGAAAGTTTCTCATTATTATGAGATGTTAAGTCATTATTACGAGAAAGTTTCTCATTATTATGAGATGTTAAGTCATTATTACGAGAAAGTTTCTCATTATTATGAGATGTTAAGTCATTATTACGAGAAAGTTTCTCATTATTACGAGAAAGTTTCTCATTATTATGAGATGTTAAGTCATTATTACGAGAAAGTTTCTCATTATTATGAGATGTTAAGTCATTATTACGAGAAAGTTTCTCATTATTATGAGATGTTAAGTCATTATTACGAGAAAGTTTCTCATTATTACGAGAAAGTTTCTCATTATTATGAGATGTTAAGTCATTATTACGAGAAAGTTTCTCATTATTACGAGAAAGTTTCTCATTATTATGAGATGTTAAGTCATTATTACGAGAAAGTTTCTCATTATTATGAGATGTTAAGTCATTATTACGAGAAAGTTTCTCATTATTATGAGATGTTAAGTCATTATTACGAGAAAGTTTCTCATTATTACGAGAAAGTTTCTCATTATTATGAGATGTTAAGTCATTATTACGAGAAAGTTTCTCATTATTATGAGATGTTAAGTCATTATTACGAGAAAGTTTCTCATTATTATGAGATGTTAAGTCATTATTACGAGAAAGTTTCTCATTATTATGAGATGTTAAGTCATTATTACGAGAAAGTTTCTCATTATTATGAGATGTTAAGTCATTATTACGAGAAAGTTTCTCATTATTATGAGATGTTAAGTCATTATTACGAGAAAGTTTCTCATTATTACGAGAAAGTTTCTCATTATTATGAGATGTTAAGTCATTATTACGAGAAAGTTTCTCATTATTATGAGATGTTAAGTCATTATTACGAGAAAGTTTCTCATTATTATGAGATGTTAAGTCATTATTACGAGAAAGTTTCTCATTATTATGAGATGTTAAGTCATTATTACGAGAAAGTTTCTCATTATTATGAGATGTTAAGTCATTATTACGAGAAAGTTTCTCATTATTACGAGAAAGTTTCTCATTATTATGAGATGTTAAGTCATTATTACGAGAAAGTTTCTCATTATTATGAGATGTTAAGTCATTATTACGAGAAAGTTTCTCATTATTATGAGATGTTAAGTCATTATTACGAGAAAGTTTCTCATTATTATGAGATGTTAAGTCATTATTACGAGAAAGTTTCTCATTATTATGAGATGTTAAGTCATTATTACGAGAAAGTTTCTCATTATTATGAGATGTTAAGTCATTATTACGAGAAAGTTTCTCATTATTATGAGATGTTAAGTCATTATTACGAGAAAGTTTCTCATTATTATGAGATGTTAAGTCATCATTACGAGAAAGTTTCTCATTATTATGAGATGTTAAGTCATTATTACGAGAAAGTTTCTCATTATTACGAGAAAGTTTCTCATTATTATGAGATGTTAAGTCATTATTACGAGAAAGTTTCTCATTATTATGAGATGTTAAGTCATTATTACGAGAAAGTTTCTCATTATTATGAGATGTTAAGTCATTATTACGAGAAAGTTTCTCATTATTATGAGATGTTAAGTCATTATTACGAGAAAGTTTCTCATTATTATGAGATGTTAAGTCATTATTACGAGAAAGTTTCTCATTATTATGAGATGTTAAGTCATTATTACGAGAAAGTTTCTCATTATTATGAGATGTTAAGTCATTATTACGAGAAAGTTTCTCATTATTACGAGAAAGTTTCTCATTATTACGAGAAAGTTTCTCATTATTACGAGAAAGTTTCTCATTATTATGAGATGTTAAGTCATTATTACGAGAAAGTTTCTCATTATTACGAGAAAGTTTCTCATTATTATGAGATGTTAAGTCATTATTACGAGAAAGTTTCTCATTATTATGAGATGTTAAGTCATTATTACGAGAAAGTTTCTCATTATTATGAGATGTTAAGTCATTATTATGAGAAAGTTTCTCATTATTATGAGATGTTAAGTCATTATTACGAGAAAGTTTCTCATTATTATGAGATGTTAAGTCATTATTACGAGAAAGTTTCTCATTATTATGAGATGTTAAGTCATTATTACGAGAAAGTTTCTCATTATTATGAGATGTTAAGTCATTATTACGAGAAAGTTTCTCATTATTATGAGATGTTAAGTCATTATTACGAGAAAGTTTCTCATTATTATGAGAAAGTTTCTCATTATTATGAGATGTTAAGTCATTATTACGAGAAAGTTTCTCATTATTATGAGATGTTAAGTCATTATTACGAGAAAGTTTCTCATTATTATGAGATGTTAAGTCATTATTACGAGAAAGTTTCTCATTATTATGAGATGTTAAGTCATTATTACGAGAAAGTTTCTCATTATTACGACAAAGTTTCTCATTATTATGAGATGTTAAGTCATTATTACGAGAAAGTTTCTCATTATTACGAGAAAGTTTCTCATTATTACGAGAAAGTTTCTCATTATTATGAGATGTTAAGTCATTATTATGAGATGTTAAGTCATTATTACGAGAAAGTTTCTCATTATTATGAGATGTTAAGTCATTATTACGAGAAAGTTTCTCATTATTATGAGATGTTAAGTCATTATTACGACAAAGTTTCTCATTATTATGAGATGTTAAGTCATTATTACGAGAAAGTTTCTCATTATTACGAGAAAGTTTCTCATTATTATGAGATGTTAAGTCATTATTATGAGATGTTAAGTCATTATTACGAGAAAGTTTCTCATTATTACGAGAAAGTTTCTCATTATTACGAGAAAGTTTCTCATTATTACGAGAAAGTTTCTCATTATTATGAGATGTTAAGTCATTATTACGAGAAAGTTTCTCATTATTATGAGATGTTAAGTCATTATTACGAGAAAGTTTCTCATTATTATGAGATGTTAAGTCATTATTACGAGAAAGTTTCTCATTATTACGAGAAAGTTTCTCATTATTACGAGAAAGTTTCTCATTATTACGAGAAAGTTTCTCATTATTATGAGATGTTAAGTCATTATTACGAGAAAGTTTCTCATTATTACGAGAAAGTTTCTCATTATTATGAGATGTTAAGTCATTATTACGAGAAAGTTTCTCATTATTATGAGATGTTAAGTCATTATTACGAGAAAGTTTCTCATTATTACGAGAAAGTTTCTCATTATTATGAGATGTTAAGTCATTATTACGAGAAAGTTTCTCATTATTATGAGATGTTAAGTCATTATTACGAGAAAGTTTCTCATTATTATGAGATGTTAAGTCATTATTACGAGAAAGTTTCTCATTATTATGAGATGTTAAGTCATTATTACGATAAAGTTTCTCATTATTACGAGAAAGTTTCTCATTATTATGAGATGTTAAGTCATTATTACGAGAAAGTTTCTCATTATTATGAGATGTTAAGTCATTATTACGAGAAAGTTTCTCATTATTACGAGAAAGTTTCTCATTATTATGAGATGTTAAGTCATTATTACGAGAAAGTTTCTCATTATTACGAGAAAGTTTCTCATTATTATGAGATGTTAAGTCATTATTACGAGAAAGTTTCTCATTATTACGATAAAGTTTCTCATTATTACGAGAAAGTTTCTCATTATTATGAGATGTTAAGTCATTATTACGAGAAAGTTTCTCATTATTACGAGAAAGTTTCTCATTATTATGAGATGTTAAGTCATTATTACGAGAAAGTTTCTCATTATTATGAGATGTTAAGTCATTATTACGAGAAAGTTTCTCATTATTATGAGATGTTAAGTCATTATTACGAGAAAGTTTCTCATTATTATGAGATGTTAAGTCATTATTACGATAAAGTTTCTCATTATTACGAGAAAGTTTCTCATTATTATGAGATGTTAAGTCATTATTACGAGAAAGTTTCTCATTATTACGAGAAAGTTTCTCATTATTATGAGATGTTAAGTCATTATTACGAGAAAGTTTCTCATTATTATGAGATGTTAAGTCATTATTACGAGAAAGTTTCTCATTATTACGAGAAAGTTTCTCATTATTATGAGATGTTAAGTCATTATTACGACAAAGTTTCTCATTATTATGAGATGTTAAGTCATTATTACGACAAAGTTTCTCATTATTATGAGATGTTAAGTCATTATTATGAGAAAGTTTCTCGTTATTCCTAGATTTATTTTTTCTGAATAAGACTATTTTGTAAGTCATTATTACGAGAAAGTTTCTCAATATAATGAGATACTAAGTCATAAATATGAGAAAGTTTCTCATTATTATGACTTACGGAATAATTTTTTTCTCAGCTGTGGCGGGAACGGGCTTCCATATATATATGAATTTAATATGTAACTCAGACTTTTATTTAAAAAAAAAAAAAAAAAAAAAAAAGCTGTGACTTCAAAAACCAGTGTCAATTTGGGAATGCACTTTTTTGTACAGACAAAAACTAGTGATGCAGCTTCACAAAGCAGCTGTTTGGTTTCTTTTCATATTTCAACATAATGGTCTCAAAAAGCATTATTCTTGTGAACTTAGTAGATAATAAGATGCAAAACAATACCAACAAATGTATTTCTTAAATTTTTGTCTAATTTGTTTAATGTCAAAATGCATACTCTATTTAAAGTAGATTTACAAACAAATGCCCTTTTGAACTGACAAAAACAACAGCGAAAATGAGGAACTCTAGATGATGAAGACACTCCAAGAGAAGACAAGATCTTTTTTTTTTGGTGCCAAATTAAAAATTAACATTATTAAGAAAAAAATATATATATAATTATAATAATTAATTAGAACATCTTCAAAACGTAGATTTATTTCACTAATTCCATTCAAGAAGTAAAAATCTGTATAATGTATACACTGATTACACACAGACTGATTTGTTAAGTGTTTATTTCTTTTAATTTTGATGATTATAACTGACAACTAATGAAAACCCCAATTCAGTATCTCAGAAAATGAGAATATTGTGAAAAGGTTCAGTATTGAAGACACCTGGTGCCACACTCTAATCAGCTCATTAACTCAAAACACCTGCAAAGGTCTTTAGCACCTGTATATAACTATTCAAAATCTGTATTGGTCCATCTGACTAAAATCAGTAAATACATAAATTATAGCCATATGAAGTCCATATTAATATAATGAGGATACTCAGCAAATTATAGTGATTTGTAATGAATACAGTAGTACACTAATTTGGAAATAAATGTATGCATGAAATAAAAGTAACATGAGTTACAAAATTGGATTCCTTTTCTAAAGTAACTCGGAAAGTAATATTACTCTTTAATTTACAACAAAAGTTACTTTTTCAAATAAGTAACATGTTAACACTTTATGTAAACTTAATGTATAAAATGCACTCTTATGGTACTATTATGCACCCTTTAGAGGTACCAATGTGTCTCTTCAAGAGCACTGGCCCAGTGATAAGCTGGTATACCCCTAAAGGTACAGCTTTCATGACAACGGTAAGACTTTTCAAATTGCTTAAAAAGGAATTTTATAAAAACTTATGTTCTTTGTTTACTCACTGAAACAGATGTTTCTCATCTTAAGCTTGTAATGAAGTTTTTTCATGCACTTTTTCTTGCTGAATGTTACTGTCTGGAATAGCCTTTGCGGCCAGGGTAAAAAGTGACCACTTTACTAAAGTCGAGCTACAGATGCATTTATTGTGCAGACGAGGACAAAAAAAAATATCCCCAAAACAAACCAACCGTGCTACAAAAAGTAAACAAAAAAATAAATAAACATACAAAATTCAAAAAGTCAGTTCACAGGCACTGAGAATCGGGACAGGAGCGCGAGCACACTATTGAGGCAGAGCACACAAAACTACTTTTCCTGTGGCCATTTTACATCCTTTAGCCCCTCCTTCTGGAACATAATATGACTCTATGGGTGTAATCTGAGGCACAACTACAACCTTTAACCATAGAAACACATTGTATACAAAACAAATTACAACATACCGACTTTCCAATAAACATAATAGACATTAACCTACAATACCAACACATAACAACATGTGCATGTTTCAAGTATTACATAAGACAGTGTATACATAAGTCAGTGCCGTTAACTAGACTGTGTAATGCTGCATTCTGTGTGTATGTGTGTACATTATAAGGGCACAAGCCCATAGTTCATACAAAGTCACAGGTTAGCTCTGTGACATTTCCTCCCCCTTCTTTTTGACACCCTGTGTGTTGTCCTAGAGTGGAAGTCCACTGTACTATTCTAAGGGCCCTTGTGATAAACATCAAAAAGAAAAGGTTGTATTGATAAAAATCACTGTGTAATGCGGGCATTCCCCATCCATCCGCCCCAACCAAGTTAAGGCCAGGTCATCAGTTTCTTAGAGAATCACTTTCTATCTAAAAGGTAGTACTTAAGAGTCCATTGCCCACTTCACAGTGAGATATTCTTTCTCCACAACACCTTGTCTCCCTTGGGAGAAGTTTCCTGCTAATATAAGCAATGGGGCACAACAAATCCTGCTCTCCTTGCAGAAGAACCGCTCCCAGACCAAACTCCAAAGCATCTGTCTGCACAGTGAATAGTAAGGTCAGTAAGAGTTACAGCTCTTGTAGCAAACTGAGGAATGAAGTGTCATTACCAACCTACTAATCCAAGGAAAGAACAAAACATCCTTCATGTGCTGCAAGTGATGCTCCCAAGACTCACTGAAGATGACTATGTCGTCCAGATATGTTGTTGTAAAGTCTTCAGTGCCTTTGAGAATCTGGTCGATCAATCTTTGAAAAGTTGAAGGTGCCCCATGAAGACCAAAGGGTAAGCCTCGGCATGTTAAAAACAGTTAGTTCTTTGATATCTGGACTTAAGGGAATTTGCCAGTAGTCTTTACCCAAATCCAATGTGGTGAGGAACTGCATTACTAAGCCGCTGTATTAAGTCATCCACTCTAGGCGTAGGGTATGTGTCAAATTTACTTACTCCATTCAGTTTTCTAACAAACAAAATTGTAATGGTCCATCTTTCTTTGGAACCAATAAAATGGGATTATTCCAATCATTTGCTGAAGGTTCTATAACTTCAAGCTTTAGCATTGCTTCAATCTCCTTGTTCATTACAGGCAACAATCTTTATGGAACCCTATATGGATGTTGTCCCCTTTGCTCTGTACTCAAATGTTGAAGGTCCAGACAGCTTTTATCCCGGTGAACAGCTACATAGTGCTCCTCCGATTCCTTCTCTGAGTGAACAGCCCTTACCAGCAGCTGCTGTTTAGAAACCACTGCTGGCTGTGGTCGTGAAGCTCGATCATGTCACTTTTTTAACGAGTTGACACGAAACACCTGTAATGGCTGCTGTGTGAAAGGCATTTCAATTTCATAATCAACTGGACCAAGCTTTCTTCTCACCTTAAATGGTCCTTGCCATTTCACCACGAGTCCATTTCCAGATGTCAGCAGCAATAGTAGAACTTTATCTCTAGGCTGGAACACTCTTGCTCTGGCTTTTCTGTCATACCGGGCTTTCTGTTTTGCCTGAGCCTGTTGCAAGTTTTCTCTGGCCGTGGTGAATGCTTTTTGTAACTTTTTTTTTCAGTACATCTGGCGGTCTCCTGACATCTTGAGCAAAAAGCAGTTCAAACGGTGAAAATCCTGTGGACACTTGGGGCCCTTCCTGATAAAAAAAAAGATGATAGGGCAACCATTTATCCCAGTTCTTGCTACTTTCAGACACAAATTTATTTAGCATGTTTTTAATGGTCTGATTAAAGTGTTCCACCATTCCATCAGCCTAGGGATGGTAAGGAGTACCAGTACCAGGAGTACCTTTTAATAACCAGTAATTAATAGACTTGATTTAGTGTACGGTAGGGTTGTCACGATACCATAAAAATGACTTGCGATACTATACCAGCTGAAGTATCATGATACCATGCAGAATTCTGTTTATTAAAATTCAATTCTACAAAAAGAATCAATTTCATAAACAAAAAAAATGTAAATGAAAACAGACAAGATCTCTGAACTTTATTAATGTGAATGAATGACTGGCTATTGTTATCCATGAAATCATGTAAAAAAACAACAACTAATCTTAGCACTGTGCAGAAGCTGCATGAAGTGACATTTAGATGTGGTATTCATAATTATAGACTGTATTTATAATTGCATAATTAATGTTACGAGATTAATGTTTTATATACAAAACTCTGAATATAGAAATATGTTGGAAAAGAATGTAATATGATGAGAAACTTAAAACTGCCAGTAGGTGGCTGCAATATTCATTACTGAATCACTGAGTCATTCAAATGATTATTTCAAAACAGCTGAATCCTTCAGGAGTGAATCAAATGACTCATTTCTATGAATGGCTTAGTGAATCA